>NW_026947485.1:100970836-101235836 GCF_034190915.1 Cavia porcellus
GTTCTAGGCTAGCCTAATGATTTTCTGGTGATTCTTAAATGTTTTGACCAGTTGCATTTCTTGATACCCAAATCAAGAAACTCAATCATTGACATAAAAATGAGGAATTCAGAAATGTATTTTTGAAAAGTGTTTGGATAAATGCCCTTATAGTACTTCCATCCATCCCGTATACTTATGGGGAACCTACTGGATGCCCAGGACTCTGCTGTTACTTCATGAGGGCTCACAAGCAAGTCCTCATTAATCCATAAATTTTATACCTGGCCCAGAAGCACAATCCTCATCCAGTAGCCACATGGCTGCTAAGGATGGCCACATGGACTCTTAAGCAGATGAGGTTATTTTACATCAGAAAAACACAAATTAAGATTTTTTTCTCAATGATTATCTAGACAGTATACTGATCTTTCACCTTGTGTAGCTTAAACTGCACAATCTGAAATCTTTGACATTAGTGGGAGGAGACCCCATTTCATGAAAACTTGACTTAAGAAACAGTTTATTTTTCTTCCAACACATTTATACTTAACATTGTCCATTTCTCTTAAACAAGACTTCCAGTGCACTGGGGGTTATGACTGCATGTACAGGGTCCTGCAGGATTCAATAAAAAAAGTAGAAGCAAGATGGAGAAGAAGGGGATGTCTTGGGCAGAGTTAGAGCTGTAATTGGATGGGTGGGAAGACAGTTGAGATAGCAGGCCATTACCAGAGGGTCTTTTGTGTGTGGAGCCTATAGTATATCTCTTGAGGAGACATTGGCATTGTGCGGGTGACCCTGGAAAAACCTCCATAGAACATAATCTTGGATGGACATTGGAGACTCTGAGCTTCTAGTGTGCACTCAAAAGCATCCTAGTGTGCACTCCGTGGCAATGTGGTGAAAACCCATGCAAGGATGCTCAGAAAACCTCCACAGTCTAGGACTTGAGATAAAGGCGAGTCTAGGAAGATGGTCCTGCAAATCCACTGAGAAAGTCTGCAAAGCAGGATCACAAGTACATACTGTTTTCCTTTTTTCTCTTTCCATCTTTGTCCTAATTTCCTGGTTTTCTATGAGGCTGTGTTTCTTCTACAGGAGCATATGATTTGGAGAGGATCCACAAGTTGTGTTTGATACTTTCAGTGTATTCAATAGAGTTTTTTATGAGTATGCAGGATAAAGAGAATTGTGAGGGAATGGAAAAATAGAAGTGAGGAAGGAAGATGTTTAAAATATGACTACAAAAAAGAAGAAAAGAAAGTGCTCTAAAGGATATAACTGCATGTATATTTAATTGTGTAAGATAGAAAACCATATTACTAAGTTTTTGTTGGATCATTGAACAGAACTGTTTGCAATCTCACTTTGAATGTCCACTTTGTATGCTTTAATTTTGTAACTTGAACAGCTATTTCTAAGACGACAATATGTAATCTATTAACTAGTGATTTCTTACTGTTTATTTTTTTAAAATTCTGTATTATTTGTACCCTTTTACTGTTTTTTTTTCTCTTTAAATAAAAGAAATGTGACTACAAATATGAGATGGATGGTTTGACTCTGAAGCTAAAGTAGCCATCCAAAGGGCATCTGTGCTATCTCCTTTCCCTTCAAAGAGGCATCTGGAGAAAGATGGCTCAGTTCCCTTAAAGACCCAGTGCTGGCAACCCCTTGTAAAAGTCACTTTTACCTTTGAAATGAAAGTTTTAGAGTAAATTTTGTTATCAATCACAGCTTCTGCCAAACCCCAGTATTAGGATTTATGTCTAGATGTCATGTTTATGTCATGTGTTCATAGACAGGGCTTTTGAAAGGTAATTGAATTATAGGAGTCCCATGACTTAATGTGATGTCAGGAGGTGGGGCCTTGTAGGAAAAATTGAGTCACTGGGGCCGTGGCCTGAAAGGGTATATCTCCCCCTCTCACTTAGCCCTCCTCTCTCTGTTTCCCGGTCACATGATGTAAGCAACTTTCTTCTACCCAAGCCCTACCACCATGCCATTGTGCCTTGGAGCTGACCAACCACAGACTACTGAAACATGAGCTAAAATAAACCTTGCCTCCTTCAAGTTGTAGTATCATATACTGTGTTCCAGTGGCAAAGATAGTGACTAATACATCCAGTACTGTGTATCCATGTCCACTTCCACGGTAGAGGTGGAAGTTTGCCCAACCAGTGGCCTGAATTCACTCCTACACTGATTTCCCCAGTTTCAAGGAACCCTTCGATCATAGCACCATTGATGCTTGGCGCCTCTAATCTCTGACACCCTGCCAGCTCAGGAAAGATTTCATAATTAAAAATGTAAAAATGTTAATTACCTGAAGATACTTCCTGATGGGTAGCACTGATCAGGAGGGAAATTGATGGTATTAAAACAGGGAAATTATTAGATTAAGCAATATTCATGGGAAATATATCTCATAAGAGCTCTGTGTGTGGTCAGGCATGTTTGGTGCTGTTTTCTGCACTGCGTTTTTTACGTGGAGGAGAATGTATTAAGGAAAATTTGATGAAATGAGTTGGTAGAAAGAAAAGCGTGTCTTCCCATCAGCAAAATGTCTGAAGATGCAGGAATGGAGGAGAGGGAAAAATCTAGCTAGCTAGAATCTTCTTGTGGCCAGGGGAGAGAGATTCTGCCAGGAAGCTATCTTGGGATTGAGTATGGGATACACAGGAGGGCGTTTTTCCAGCTGATGTGAAAGGAACACCTCGAATGTTCATTGTCTGCCCTGCTGGGTTCCTGAGTGCTTGAGAAACAGCATACAGAATTGAGGTCAAACCTTCTGTTACAAGTACTTACCTCTTCCATTGTACTTCAAAAGGATCATACATAGGTCATGCAAAAATGCTGATGGTGTATTCCAACCAAATTTATTCAAGGACACTGCAGTTTGAGCTTAATATAAGGTTTTTGTGAGATGAAATCATCTTTGTCCATTTAAAACTGTAAACTTGCACTATAGTTTGCCACCCCAGTTATATGGGAATATCCTGGATACAGTGGTGCCATACCTATGGCATGTGTGCTGCAGTGGCTGCTTGTTATTATTGAAAGCTCTAAAAGGTTCCCCATCACTGTCCTAGAATCCTCTTTACCAAACACTACTCACTTCCATCTCGTTTAAATTCTAGAACTTGAACTTGATACATGTTTTTGGGAACAAACTGTATTATTATGAGTGGCCTTGGTGGATCACAGGTGACAATTCAAATTGAATAATCCAGTGTAACAACTCAAATTGAGCCAGGTGTGGTGATACATGCCTGTGATTCCAATACTCTGGGAAGCTGAGACAAGAAGATTGCAAGTTCAAGTCCACGCTGGGCAACCTGGTGATTTAGCAAAACTGTGCAAAATAAATGAAAAAAAGCTGGGGATATAACTCAGTGTGAAGGCCCAATTTCCAGGACTGAAAAAAAAAAATTCAAATGGGAGGTAAATTGAGTAATAATTTCTGAAAATTTGGGTAATAATTTTATGAAATTTTGGTGTGTCATCTGATTGGTATTATGCATTTTTTAAATAAGGACATTCATTCATGTATTTATCCATTGAACCAAAATTAGTTGAATGATTCATTGTGTGTTAGGCATTGTGTTAGGCCCTGGAGATCCAGCTGTAAGGGGGTTCAGTAAAGCTCTTGCCCTCCTGGAGTCTAACAAGGCAGACTGACACTAGGCAAATGCATACATTTGTGCTTACATCAGTACTCACTATGAAGCACTGTTAGCAGGGCCTGTACATATTTCCTGACCCTTTCAGCATTCTCAGCTTCTAGCCCAAATGTCTATCTTTCTGTGCCTGAGACCTTTCATTTCTTTGCTTCCTCCTCTGCCTTATGGAAAATCCTATTGATTGCAGCATCAGGTAAAGCAGACCTGAAGAGCTTGGAAATGAACTCCCCACTCCACTTCCAGTTTTAGGATCTTTTATGTAAACACCTTTGATCCTTTGCCCCTCAATTAGGAAAATGCTAATGTGTCTTTTTCTGTCCTGTTTCCAAGAATAACCTTGGATCACTACCTTAGTCCTTGACTTGGAAACATGTACAGACATTCAGGCTTTATGAAAACTTAAGGTTTAGTTAATTGGATCAAAGAAGCGGTATTTAAGCTGAGACTCAGTTGATGAAATAAAGGGCAACCAGGGAAGGAGGGGCTAAGGGATGTGCATGTGGGCAGGAGCACCAACAAAGCACAAGGTGCTGGTGGTGGTACCCAATATGAGAAAAATCTGTCACTTTCCAAGCCAAGAAAACCTGGCCACTGTGCAAGAGATTTGGAGGACTTATGAGAATACAAGAGTCAAATCACCTGAAATCCTATTACCCACAATGCACCTTGCTGATTATTTGTGTGAATAACTCTGCTTTTCCTGCATGGACACATACCCACACATAGACACACATATATGTAGTTGTCAAAAGTGGAATCTAATGAGACTCCATTGGGTGTTACTCTTTTGGTATCTTTTGACTAATGTATCCTGAAAATACCTTGATGTCAATAATTAGACATCCTCAAAATAATTTTGGATGAATGTACTGTTTTTCATGATGAGAATAGCTAGAATTTGTGAACATGTTTTTTCTATTATGAACAGACTTGCAAGCAATGGCATGTGTGTTGAGTTGGGGCCATGTCTAATTCCCATATCTTCAGTTCATCAATGTGGAACCTACTCAGAGGCTGTGTCTAAACCAATTTCTCCTCTACTTTATTCTCTTCCAATAGTTGTATTTAAGATTCTTTCTTCTCCTCATCATTATCAGCCCCAGATAACATATATTCTTTTGATAATTAATAGCTTATAAGATTAGCTAACACATCTTGAGTCCTTATGGTTTGCCATCTGAGTTTGGGGCTGTTGGTGCATTGGCTCATTTAGATTACTGCAGAAAGCAGAATAATACCCTCCCAAAACTTCCATCTGTGACTATGACACCCTGCACAGGGAAAGGGACTCATGCAGGTATGATCAAGATAGAGATCTTAAGAAAGGAAACTTATCCTGGATCATCTGGTCAGGTTCAAATTAATCATGTGGTCCTTAAAGGATGGAAAATAGAAACATGTTGGGAGCCGTGGCACTGTCAAGTCATCAGACGCGGTGATTGCGAGGCCTGTGGGAAAGTACAAAAGCCTGGGCTAGATTACCCCTCTCATCGAGCCCGCCTGTGTGGCACCTGTTTCTTATCACCCCACTAAGTTCCCGCCTCACAGGGTAGTCTGCCTAGCTATTAATCCTATATATAGCCAGTGCCTCCACCCCCGAGAGAGAGAGAGACTGAAGCACAAAAGGAGCCGCGGGGAGCGGACCGGTAGAGGCTTCGGGGCAGACTGAAGCACGGAAGGAGCCGCGGAGAGCGGACCGGTAGAGGCTTCGGGGCAGACTGTATAAGGAGAGAATAAAGAAAAGCCTGACCACCGCCAGACCTTGTCGTGTGTCTTTCCTGCCGGCCGGGAGCGGACATCGACAGAAACAGAAATTGAAAGACACTGTACTTCTGGCTTTGAAAATGAAGGGAAGGTCATGGGAGGCAGGTACCTCTAGAAGCTAGAAAAGACAAACAGTGTCATTTCCTCTGGAGACTTGGGAAAGACTATGACCTAGATGATGCCTTGACTTAAACCCAGTAGGGCTGATTTTGACTTCTGACTATCTGAACTGTAGGGCAGTAAATCTGTGTTCCTGTAAGATACTAAATTTCTGGGAATTGTTACAGCAGTGGTAGGAAACTAATACCTTCACATAACCATGTAGTATAGATTTTGTTTTGATTCCCACTTTATAGCAGAAACTGTAGCTTGTTTAGTGCAGTATAATAATGGAGATAAATTTAGACAATGATATTCCTCAGAATCTGCAGCATACCTAGAGATAGCCAAAGCTGGACTGGGATCTAAGTGCAGTTACCTAAAGTCTATAATCAGATACACTTCAGTTGGCCTCCTCTTACCAGTTCATCAGGCCCCAAAATGTCATCTCCTCATTCATCTTTACATTTCTTCAGGTTTGTCCTTTCCTGTGCATATTGGCTGTTTGTACTTTTTATGGTTAATTTTTTACTCAGGGTCATTCTTAGCAATTGATTATTTTTTATGAGTTTTTATATTTTGAGGGTAAAAGCTTTACAAAGCATGTTGTGAATATATATTTTTCTATTTTCGTCTTTTATCTCTGTTGAAAGTAGATTTTTTTATAGAAAGTTTTTTTCTTGGTTCCTAAATATTTTTTATATCCATCTATCCATCTTTTCTTTTATGGCTTCTGTCATGGCATTATGATTAAAAAGACATTCTCTTGTCTAAGATTGTAAAAATATTTATTTGTGTTTTCTTTTCATAACCCAAGGATTTATTTTTTATATGTTTAATTCCCATAGAATTTATTTGGGTGTAGAGTGATAGCTAGCGATCTAAATTAATTTTTCCCTTTTCTGAATTCCCGTAAGTCCGAGGATCTGGGTCTGCATTCTGAGCGCAGCTGTCCTTTGCTCTGCCTTTCTCAGCTCCAGCATGCCTGGCCTCATTGTGGTGTGATGATACCCCCGATATACAGCTGAGGTTGGGGTGCTACCTGTTCCTCTGTTTCATACTTTCAGCCTATGAATAGCTTATATTAACCTCTCCCTGTATTGTACTTTTTTGTTGTTTGATGTTTTATATCAAACATTTTTTTGGTATAGCCAAGATCCCTTTGCTTCATATACTTTATTTCATTTTTCTTTTTCCTCTTTTCATTTTTGACATAAGGATCAGATTTATTTTGTAAGTTAATAGTAATTCAATATCACACTGTATGCCCAGTAGCTCTTCTCACTTACTGTGTTTATTTAAAAATTAGGATGGTCTCTTTGTTTAGTGATTCTGAACATAATACGTGATTATTAAAATTATCAGACAATATTGGAAAATGTAAAGCAGAAGTGAAAACTACCCATCATAGCCCAAAGACAACTATTTCTATCAGTTTGTGGTGGAATCTGCTATTTATCTGAATGTTTCCCCACATGACTCATTCCCATGCTGCTATGTTGCATTGTTTCTTCAATAGATACCTTAGATACCTCTTCACCCTTAACCAAAACATGATTCTGTGATATTTGCTTATCTCTATTCTGATTATTGAAAATTTAGTTTCTACCGTTTACTTTTGTAAATAATACTGTGTCTTAGTTACTGTTTACTCGTTGAGACAAAAATACTTGATGCCCAATGTTAGGGAAGAAAAGGTTTATTTCTTACAGTTCTTGGAGGTTTCAGTCCCTACTCAGTTGGCTCCAAGGCAGGGTGGCATGGGGAGGCTGCAGTTCATGGCAGCTGTAAACAGCAAAGCAGAAACCAGCAAAGGAGAGAGACACAACTTCCTGCCATTACTTCATATCCTGGCTCCACCCCTGCGTGGGTGTATCACTCACACCACCAATCCGAGCGCTAGACAATGAACCAATCACAAATGCTACATATGGTTGAGTTCATAATGAGGCTTGGAGGCCCGCTGACATAAACCATGACATACTGCAATGAACACCTTGATTTTGTAATTTCTTTGCCGAGTGTTTCTGATTGCTTTTTCAAATTTAATATTTTAGTGGCCTGTGTCATTGTTGCCAAATTGCCCTCATTAGAGGTTGTGCTATTAAGCTTGGCACTGCATGCCTGTAATCCCAGCTACTACTTGGTAGACTGAGATGAGAGAACCACAAGTTCAAGACCAGCCTGGGTGACTTGTGATCCAGGGACTTAACTAGACCTTGTTTCAAGAAGCAAAGAAGTGCTAAAGATAAAAATGTAGTTTTTAGAAATAAAAAAAGGCCACCTCCTTTGTATTTGTATCAACAACGTAGGCAGTCTCTCCTTTTTCTATACCCTAATCGGTATAGAAAATCTTTAACAACTGGGTAAACGACAAAGGTATCTCATTATTTAATTTATCTTTAATTGATTATTAGGGAAGTTGAATATCTTCTGTCTATCCATTACCCAGTTGCATTTCTTTTATAGTCAAAGCTCTATTTTTAAATCAAAGAATGAAATAGTTTTGATTAATGTTCCTCTGAGTAGGATGCAAATAACATTACATTTTTAGACCCCAAACCCACTGTGACTGATAGCAGGAGGGATAAGATGACTATGCTTCCCAACCACCAAGAGCTTGGCAAGGCTTCATTCAATGTGCCAGCCTTCTGGAAAACAGACACTTTATCTTGGTTCTGCTGTGGTACTTTTCCAAGAGGTTGTTTTTAAGGAACATTTGTTTAGCTCTACCCAGTCACCTAAGTGGCTCCACATGATCTTCTTGGCCCAACTCTAGGATCCCATGCTCCAGTTATGACCACCTGGAACGAAGCTCTGATTACAGCAAGAAGAGGGGAGTGGGCATTAAGGCTGTGTCAAAGTTACATGACTGGCTCAGCAAACTCATGAAAATCATTCAGGTTTTCATCTCCTTCCACATTGTAGCATCTCACTTTGGAGTGATGCATTTGTATTGCTTAACCATCATAGGTAAGATGATAACTTAAGATCTGTGTTCTTAGGCTCCTTTTAGCCCAAATTTCATTCATCTAGCCACTCAGTCACCCTGTGCCAGGAACTGTTCAGGCCTTGGGTTTCAATCCAAGTTTCTTACCTACTTATCCTGTTCAGAATAATTACCCTCTTGACATGAGTTTCTCTATCTGTAGAGCTAAAGTGAACTTCAGCGTACTATACTGACTTTAATGAATTTTGTGGAAAATCCAGAAAGATGATGTGGCTGAGGTGTTTAGCATCATGCCCAACATTCGGAAGATGAAAACTGTCATTTTCTGTTTTAAAAGAATTATTTTGACTTCTTTGCAGAAGTTCGTAAGGACATCCCTGCAATCCTCTCTTAGGACCCATAGCCTCTGATACCTTCTCCTGCAAGAACTGAAGCCCTTTGAATTGGGTATATAAATGCCCACATTGAAAGGTCACTCCCTCCAACTACAGCGTTTTTCTCCGGTCTCATCCTGGTTGTGTCACAGGGTCTCCAGTGTTCAAGTTCTAGTATATGAGATGGACTAAATGTCTTTTGGATAAGTGGGCTATAACTTGTTTTTACTTATGTTGTGCACAAAAAGCCAGACAAGTTGAGCAGATGTGTTTGATTATTATGAAGTTATAGGAATTTTCTCTCCTGTTATTCTCAGACTTAATTGTTACCCTTCTGTCCCAGGTATCTACCTGAAAGTCGAAAGATGAGTTCCCCTCAATTCTGGGAGGTGTGCTCTACAGAAGAGCTAGGGTGTCTGGGGTTTTGAAATAAAATTTCTTCTGTCTATGATAGATTCATGTCTAATCAAGACCTTTAATTAATTAAAAAAAATTCTCAGGTACTTAATTCGATTTGCTTATTTGCATAATATTAGAGGACAAAAGAAATCTGTTCCACAGCCCTCAGTTCTCCTGCAGGCCAAGGGATGGCCTCTTGTGATCTGCCCCGTAACCGGAGCTGGCCTGAGGGAAGACAGTGGGCTTCTTATATCAGAGCAGTTCAGTTTGCTCTAGGGAGTTCAGTGGCTGCTCTATATGTGGGAGGATCCTATGGGTACTAAAAGGAAAAAGTCTTTCAACTGCTGGCTTAAAATGCCTAGGTCTCTGAAACTGGATTTGTCTGTACTGTACCTGAAGTATACGTGGAATTTGATGTCAGAAGCTTTAGGATGGGGGGGGAAAGGTCCTGGGAGAGCACAGAAGGGAGCCATGGGTTAGAAGTACCTTAGTAACATTTTTCTTGTCATAGGTGACATTGTTTTCCTGCATTAGGCCACTTGGCCACCTTCAGCAGAGTGCCTTTAAAATGCCTAAGGAAAAGGACTTATGTTAAATTTGTACTAAGGACCAATGAGCAAAATAAAAAAGGCTGAAAGTTCCCACTTTAATAGTACATTAGGCTTGCTGATAAAGTTGTCTTAAGGTCCTACCACTGAGCAGACTGGGCTTTGGTGAACAGAGTTCGCCAATACACTTTCTGGACAGCAGGGGGAGTGCCAGAGTCTTGAGTCAAATCTGTCAGGTAGCCAAATTGTAGCCAGGAACATAGAAAAGAGAGCGGGGAAACTTGTTTCCCCGAACAGGCAGGATTAGGGATCTGAAAAGCTATTTACATGGCACATTAAGTGGTGTTCAGAAAATGGGAAAATCAGGCGCTGAGAACTTTGAACAAATGTTTGTGTCCATTTTATATTAAAAATCCCATTTGATAAGAGCTTTTTCCCTCCAATTGTCTGAATGATAGCTTAAAAGAAGCTCCATTTCACATCTTTTAATTTTGTATTATTTTCTTATCTGTAATAAAGCACCAGTCAGGCACAGAATTAGTATTCTAGAAGAAAGGACTTAATGAGCTAAAACATTTCTATCTGGGGTAAGGAGAGAATCTTGTCTTGCATAAGTGTTCCATAAGAAATTTGCAGCAAGAGAAGCAGAATATTTGGTACAACTCAATGGGAAAAATATGTTGACCTCATCTCTTTTCCCGGGTGCATCATAAGCCAGTTCATATGGCAACGCCTAATTGTACAGCAAGTTCAACATCAAACATTTAGTGCAAAACTTCAGCTCTTCATTTTGGCTATTCTGGATTCTTTTATGAACAAGAGTTGAGCAAAAATGTAGCATTCCTTTTTTTCCAGTTACATTTCTGGCATCAGATGCTCCGTAATAGTAATATATCATCATCTACAGCAGGCGACTTTGGAAATAGCTGACTATTAGTAACTTAATTGCCCTTGAATATACAGTGCTTGTGCAGAGTGTGCGGGAAAAGAACTGCCAACAGACAGTGAAATGAGAAAAAAGGGCCTCCTGGGTGACGTCTGTGCTGAAGTCTTAAAGAAGGAAAAAAAGAAGATGAGGCTGTAAATGAAAGTGTAAGCAGGAGTTTAACAGCCATACACCACTCTGTATCAGGCACGCACTTACGAGGACTCTCAACGACTCAGTAGTGAGCGACCAGTCACTAGCTAGCTCTGGGATAAACAGGTTCTCTGAGTATCTCCAGGTATCTGTTAGGTCACTGACTCTGAATGATGGATGTAGAAAAGGTCTTTCAAACATAACTATCAATGGTTTCATAATAAAGTATATTTGTAATGTGTGTTTTATAAAATCATGACAATAATGGGGTTAAATGTTTATCTATCTCTGTATCTATCTATCATCTATCTATCTATCAAAATGTCAGTTGCATGGTCCTTGGTTACTGAAACTCTTCAGTACCCAGAACAATCATAGTACTGGTCTAATAGGAGAGAATACCTTGAATTCCGGTAACTGTCAAAGGCACAGATAATAACAGGAAGAAGGTAAAATTTGAGCCAAGACACAGCCAAGCTGCATATGATCTCAACCATGGAAGCTGTAGTTCATTCTGCTGAAAGAAGTCCTTGGGCATTTCTAAAACTTGTTTTCCAAATTTACGTACAAGAAAATTGTATGTGCATCTTTTTGTGTGTGCGTCTAGTTGTATGAAGTTGTCACACACTGCATAGGTACATATATCCACTGAACAACCAGGAGTCAGACTATCTACTACCCTGTCCCCAAACGCTGCTTCCTGCCTTCTACCATTCCTCTGTGGTAACCCCCTTTCCCCTCTGGGCCCCTGGAAGCCACGTATGTTTTCTGTCACTGTGGTTCAATCTGTTGGAGAATGATATAAATGCAGTATGTAACTGCAAGACTGGTTTCTGTCACTTATCAGGGTACCTTTGAGATTTAACCTAGGTGCTGGGTCTACCAATACTTTATTTTATTTCCACTTCCCACCGTTGTAAAGGTACCACAGTCTATTACCCATTTCTTGGTTGAAGAACTTTGTTCTCACTTCCAGTTTGGGATAGTTACGACTGTAACTGCTATAAGTATTCATGTACAAATTTTTGTATGAACACAGATTTTCATTTCTCTAGGGCAAATATCTAGGAGCGGAATTGCTGATCACATGTGTCTTTTAGGTGCTTATGCAAGTTCAAAAGCTATTTTCAAACTTTTCCAGTGCGACCATAGCATTTTATAATCCCCATAGAAATGTACAAGATTTCCAGTTCTCTGCGTTTTTGTCAGTGGAATTGCCAGCAGTTTTTATTTTAGTTGTAATAATAGCTGTCTACTTGGTTCCTCAGAGTGTTGTTTGTTCATTTTGTAGTGCTCGGGTTTGAACCCAGGGCCACATCTACTCTAGGCAAGCACTCTACCTCTGAGTTATATCCTTAGCCCTCAGGAATTTTCATCTACATTTCCTTGATGTCTAATGATGTTGAACACTGTTTCATGGACTTCTTTTTTATTCACAAATTACTTTTAGTAAAGTGTCTGTCCAAGTGTTGCCCACTTTTTAATCACATTGCATGTTCTTTTACTGTCCAGTCTTTTTATATATGTTGGATTAAAGTTCTCTGTTGAATATGTGGTCTGAAAATACTGTTTCTGAGACTGCAATTTGTTTTCATTCTCTTAAAATTACATTCTACGGGGCTGGGGATATAGCTCAGTGGCACAGGGCCTGTCTGGCAAGTGCAAGGTTCTGAGTTCGATTCTTATACTTAAAAAAAGAGAAGCATTAATGTTGATAACATGCAATTTATTTCTTTCTTAGAGACCCTATCTCCAAATATAGTCACATTAAGAGTTACAGGTTTGATGTACACATTTTTGGGACAACATAAACAATACTACTTCAATTTCATTTTCTTATTTTATTGTACCTATTGGTGCTGAAGTGGAGTGGTCAGAGTGGCTATCTTGATTTTTTTATGATTGAGGGGGATAGTCAGTCTTTCATAATTTAGTGAAGTCTGATGAAAGTATTTTTGTACATCTCTTGTGTTAGGCTGAGGAAGTCCTTTCTAACTTATGTTTTCTGAAATTTTTAAAAAAAATTATGAATATATGTTGAATCTTACCAAGTTTTTTTGCATCATCATGTGGTTAACTCTTTGTATTCTTAATATGGTGGTTAGACTGATTGGTTTTCATATTGGCCTTTCATTTGATAAACTCCACTTGGGTCTGGTGTGCTGCTTATTTTATATGTTGGTGGATTTGATTTGATATTATGTTGAGGATTTTTATATTGCTGTTCATACGGGGTATTGACTTACGGTTTTTTTCCTTAGTATTTTGCCTGGATTAGCTTTCCGGACAATGATGAAATCAGAAAACATTTATTGAGATATATTCCCTCTTATTTTTCTGGGAAAAATCATATAGAATTAATGTTATTTCATTTTTAAATGGTGGATGAATGTCACCAATAAAATCATCCAAGTCAAGAGGTATTTTTCTTCTATAGAAAGTGTTAAACGATGATTTCAGTTATTTAACATCATAGGACTACTCAGGCTATTGATTTCACTTTTTGTGAGTTTTGGCCCTTGATTTTTGAGAATTACTTCATTTCTTCCAAGTTGAATTTTGATGAGCTGAATTGGTCTTAGTATTCTCTTAGTACCCTTTTAAAGTCTGACGATGTTGTATCATGATATCTTATTTATCATTCTTGGTATACAGTCAATTTTGTTGACTTTTTAAAGAATCAGCTTTTTGTTTCATTGAATTTCTCCCTATTGATTTCCTGTTTCCAATTTTACTGGTTTCTACTCTCATTTTATTATTTCCTTATACATGCCTTAGACTTATTTTGCTATTCTATTTTTTGTCCTGATTTCTTAAAGTGGAAGCTTAGATTATGGTCCTGAGACCTTTTAAATTTTCTAGTATAAGAATTTAATGTGATAAAACTTAATGAGAGCTACGACTCCAGTTTTATGAAGAGAAAGTAAATGGTAAGATGTCAATTCATTTTCAAGGAAGCCAATTCTAGCCTGCTTCCTTCAACCTAGTTAGTTTAAAGCACATGTTTTGTGTCTGCAGTGAGGGCCTGGAGAAGGCCTACAGTCTGTCAGAAACCCTTACCACTTTCTTCACTTGTTAGTGTTGTAATTTTGACCTTGAGTCTTGAAGAAAAATAAAAAGTAGACTGGTATGCCATAGAATGAATGCATGAGTCATTTTGGGAAGCTCTTCAGAGAGAATCACTAGCCTGACTCAGTGCCGCCATTTTCTCAGAGCTCTGCATTGCCAGGCACAGCAGCTGCTGTGTGACTGTGTTACAGTCTGAAGACGCTGCAGATCTGTTAGAATTCCCGGGAGGGCTTGCTATTTACGAGCCTTCCTCTGAGACAAACTCAAACTATACCTAAAATTCTACTTCTGTGGTGCTTTAAAGAAAAACTGAAGCAGCAATTAGTCATTGGCGCCTTATGTGACACTTGCAGTAATTCTCATTTGGGGGCCTCCTTGAACAGGTGAGGGCTTCTCTGGAGCACCCATCGCTCACAAGAGCTGTGCACATGCTTTGTGCTTCAGACCTGAGTTTATAATACTCTGAGAATTTGGCCAACAATGTGTCTTCACTTTAAGCTAAATTTTGTGGAATGAGTGAATTTTTATTACAGTAAAACATACATGATATTAAAGTTATGAGTTTAACCATTTTCACATATGTAGTTCATTGGCATTGCATACATTCATATTGTTGTACATCTGTCACCACCATACATATTATATACTAATTAGCCATTTGCCTTGTCACCAGGTCCTGGGAACTGCTACTGTACCTTCTGTTTCTGTGAATCTAAATATGCTAGGTACGTGTTATATATAAAGTGGAATCATATATTGGTCCTTTTGCATTGGCTTATTTCACTTAACATAATGTTTTTCAGGTTTGTCCGTGTTGTTTCATGTATAAGAATGTCCTTCCTTTTTAGGATTTTAGGATTTAAGAGTGTATACTACATTTTGTTTTCTCTTTCTCCATCAGTGAGCATTTGGGCTATTTCTCTTCCAGCTCATTTGACCTCAGATCAGTCTGAATTTCCTCAGAGCGCATAGGTGGCAGCAGAAGGTGATTCTGTGGCCCTTAGCTATTAGAAAATCTTAGATCTGAATTATTGGAGCACCAAGCACACTTTTACAACTCATCACTATAGAACTGTTTCAGAACTGTGAGCTTCCATGGGGCATGGGGGGCCATATTAGCACCCCCGGGAGAACTCTGAACTGTTGTTACCGTCTTTCTTTCAAGTTGCTTTCCTGTAAGGAGTGGGCCATTGGGTCTTCGTATTCTTGAGTGAAATGGTTTTGAAAGCAACTCTGTAGGCTTAGAGACCTTTTTGCAATAGGTTCCTTCTCATTCACACTTAGAATTTTGATAAAAGAATATTTACTTTGGCTAAAAACATCTGAATGTATCCATTCTTCCCAACTCCATATCAGATCTTTAGGGATTCATTAGTTTGTCTTGATACTTTATTTTTGGTGCACTCGGCAACCTTTTCCTCATGTGGTTGTTCCTGGATTTATCGATTTTGTCTTAGAATGGAAGTTGTGTGAATTATTTGCATCACTATTGGGCACCGCATGACAGCACAACTCGTTGCAAGGGGTGGAAAACCCTGGATGATTTTTGTAAATGCGAGTGGGAGGCATTTCTGTTTGAAGCAACAGAATCGGCAAAGTGCCAGGGTTGGGAGATGCAGGATGTTTAGGGCTGCCAGAAAGAGGGCAAAGTATAGAAGAAAAGGAAGAATGTTCTGTCTCCTAGAAATTTTCATTTTTTTTTCCTGGCCTTATGTCCATAGCCATCAACCTAAACTCAGGTATAGGTCACAGTAGTTAATCTTTTTCTTCTCGCCTTTCCTGAAATATCCTGAAATGTCCTCACTTCTTCTCTTCCTGGCCTCTGTACAGTGGAATGAAGGGTCTCTCTTGTACCATATTGGTTTGAAAAGTCAGTTCCTAACTGACTGATGAGTGAAAACACTTGGAAATCATTTCCCAGCCATTGTAATGCAGGCATTAAAAATGCTCTTGCAGGGTGAGGGTATAGCTCAGATAGAGCACCTACTTAGTACTAGTGAGGCCTAAAACTGCAAAAACAAACAATGCAGGTAAAAACAACAGAAATATTTTTGTCCATGAATATTTATGAAATAAAATAAATAATGTTCCACTGGAAAAATATGTCATAGGACACATAATATTTAATATTTGTAACCACCATTTGCTTTCTGGTTATTTTTTTTGCTTTCTGTTTTTATAGAAAACATGAATCTTTACCAAAATGTTAATAATTGTCATTGCTGAGGGAAATTCTGGCTGTTTCCAATGATCATTATTATTTCTTTAGAAATTATCTGTTCTGTTTTGCTTTGCCTCTTCTGGAATGGACCTTATTCCATGGGGCATGTGCCTTTTTTATACCTGGCTGGAGAAGAGGTCTGGCCTCAATTGGTGTTTTTTTGAATGAATAAATAAGTAACTAATACACGAACGGCAGAAAGTGATTAGTGTTTCAAAATCCCTGAGAGTTTTATAATTCATAAGATGCTGTGGAATGTCTTCACAGCTTATAAAATGGTATGCAAAACAAATGTGTTCTGTTTATTATATTCATACTCATAGAAAGCTTGCCAGCCCTTTCTAGCCCTTGGGTGCTATTTTGGCCAGATGAGCGCCTTCCAAATGGTCCCCTGAACCTTCCCTTGCCGAAAGTCTGGGGCAGGTAACTTGAGCTCATGTTTAACTCAGATTTATTTTACTTTAAGTTGTTCCCTTTTAAAGCTAATTTAGCAACACGCATGCCCTTTCTCAAGATTTTTATCAAATGGTGGTGAACTTTTGACGAATATAATAAAAAACATTTCCCCACCTAGAACACTGAGGGAATTTGAAATGAAGTTTGACCTCATCAGCTTCTTTCATCTGGTCTCTGTAATCAGTTTTATAAAAAGCACATGGCTGCCTGTTGTGTCTTGATAAAGAACAGTTTTTGTATGCCATTAAAAAAATCATTGGAGAACTGCTTTCGATCTTGAGAGATGCGGCAGCGGGGGCCGGGTGTTGCCATGGAGGTGACGGGGGTGAATGCCTCTATCCTATATCCTATTCCAGGGACAGATGCCACCTCTCTCCATCCGCTTCTTCATCACAGGATGACACAGAATGGGGTGCCATCTGGGAAGGGTCTCTGGTTTACCCATGAGAGCTTAGTATGGCCTTTAGCTGAAATCAAAGTGTATCTGGGCAGAGGTGAGGCAGCTGCAGTAGCATCTGATGGCAAAGAAAGATTGACATTTGTTCTCACTGGAATATGCTCAGGGGAAAGAGAGTTGGTCCTGGAAATGTTTTCAAACGGGAACAGTTTTGGATAATGGGCTGTTTTCCCAGTCAACTCTTAAAGAGTACCAACAATATGGTTGTTAGTCATATTGTAAATCATTTTTGATGAATATTTATAGTGAAATGAGTCAGGATCAGCCTTGTTCTAGGTACTCAGGGTACAGAGGTAGACAAGAGAAAATGGAACCTTCTCTTCCTGGAGCCTGCACAGAACTCAGACAATGAAAGAGGACCACAGCCATGTCTTGCGGGCAGTGTTAAAGGGTGAATGTGCTAAGGAAAGCAGATGGAGCGAGGATGGGGCCACGGATGGACGGAAGGGCCGGCTGGCTCTTCACTCACGCTTCTTCGCTTTGCCTAGTTTTGACATGCTCTTTTCCTTGCTTCTGGAAGAAGAAATACCCCCTGCCTTTCTTCCTTCTCAGGTCACTTCCTCCTAATTGCTTTTCTCTCGTTTTCTTTCTTTTGTCTGCTTATCTTGGTGGTATTGTCTCCAGACATTCACTTTACCTTGTTCTCCTATTTTCTTTGACCAGACATGTCCACCTCATGGCTCACTCTACAGTCTTTGAGCTACATGTTCTGTCTACCAGATGCCTCAGTGAATAAAACAAAACAAAACAAACAACAAAATAACTCATCAAGCCTGTTTCCCTGGAGAAAACTGCATTTTGGCAAACAATCCACTTCTCCAGCTAATGTCACAATCAGAAACCCAGGAATCATTCTGAGCTGTTCCTTTTCCTTTACCAACAATAATCAGTCCATGAGAGGCATATAAGCTCATAGCATTGGCAAATTTTTGTTGCATTCTTACCAGATGCCAGGTTCTGTTCTTAGGATTTTGCATGAGGCGGTTACAGAAATGGAACAACAAGAGGGAAATTAAAGAAGATGGATAAGCAGTGAAGTCAGTCCATGAGAGTCTAGAATGTTCACCTATAACCACAACTGGGAAGATGTTGCAGAGAGCATGGGGTTAGGCCATAGAGAACTCCTCCGACTATGCTGGTCCTCAGCAAAGTGATACAAGGAGCAGGTTTTCAGCAGGGCAGGGAAGAGAGGGAGGTAACCTATGACTTTTACTTTTTTTTTTGGTTCCAGGAATTGAACTCAGCACATCAGACTTGCCAGGTAGGTGCTGTGCTGCTGAGCTACATCCCTGGCCCTAGGTTTCACCTGGGAAGAGCCCTCTAACTGTAGGGTGGGTGACAGCTTGGAAAAGGAGGGAAGCAGACTGGATCAAGTATTGTCCTAGTAGGACAAGCAACAGTGACGCTTCAAGAGGAGCAGGAAGGGAGGTGGGGGAAAGAAGGAAGGAGGAGGCCAGGAAGTGCTCAGCACAGTGAAGAATCTGGTACCGGGCAGACATGGTGGATACAGGGAAAGGGAGGGGACCAGGTTGCCCATCTCCTTTGTAGCCAATTGACTGCTTTCATTTCTTCATTTCAATTTCTTAGGAAAACAATTTCTGATTATAAAAGTACCACATGTTTATTAAAGAATTTAGAGTTAACAAAAAGAACAAACAACAAAAATATCTACTTCACTATTAATGAAAGTCACTATTAATATTGTTATACATATAGTAGCAGATAGTTTTATATGTTTATAAATAGTATGCATATGTTATATATCCATTACATGCAAAATTATTATATAGAGTGTTATACAGTGTGTATATATGATATATATGTTTGTGTATATGAAATATGTATTTATAAAGTATATATACATATATTCTGGAGTTTTATAAATGTAAATAGAGGTCATAGTTCCATACAGAAGTACATGAAACTTTTTTTATTTTGATACAGCAAAACAGAAAAAAGGGTAGAAGTAATACAGAATTTCAAAAAATAACAGTAAGAAATAACTAGTTGATAAATTACATATTGCTATATTAGAAGTAGTTGTTCAAGTTACAAAATCAAAGCATAGAAAGTGGACAGACAAACAATGACAGTTCATACCATTCTGTTTGATGAACTACAAAAACTTAGTAGTATGGTTATCTATCTTGCACACTTAAACACACATACAGTTGTATCCTATAGAGCACTTCCTTTCCCTTCATTATTACAGTGTCTATTATATACTTTGGATCTTATTAATCTTTCAGTTTTTTATACACAATTTTTTTCTATAAACTAACATCAGCATCTAAGTCATTCAGTGTTTTCCTTAAATATTGTTTCAGTGACAGCATAATAGATCTATTTATCTCATAATTCACTTAGGCAATTTCTTATCGCTGAATTTTTATTTTGCTTCTGAAGTATATCTTTCATAAGCCACCACTACAGTGGTATACTTTTTCAACTACTTAAGTGTTTGTATTTTTTTTTTTAAGCTTAGATTTGGCTCATAGGAGTATTAATTTATAACTGCTTTATTATGTTCTTAGGATAAATTTTCAGAAGTGAATGTGATGGGCCAAAGATGACAAAAACCTTCAGGCTTTATGAATATGCTGTCAAATTGCTCTTTAGAATGAATACTACATTGCATTTCCACATAGATGAAAGACATTTTCTGTTATTACAAATTTTCAATTCTGCCAAAATTTCATATCCTGGATTACAAGTGGGGAAGAACATTTTTTTTCACGTGTCAATTAACTGCGTGTGCTTCTTTGTGAATTACTTGTGTATGTCTATTTTTCTATTGGAGAAGTTTCTTGTTTTGACTACTTTTTTTCAAAGGACTTGTTCTAATTAAGATTTTGGGGGTGGGAGAGACAAACATGCTCAAGTTAGCACAGGGGAAAATGGGCATAAGGAGTCAGGTGTTGTCACCAGGATCAGGAAATCAAGGCCCAGGCTTCGTGTGGACTGCAGCTGGGAGCTATCTGGAACCCAGAAATTGGTCACTTCCTTGTTCTAGCCTTAGAGGACCACTCAGTCTTGTGTTCCATTACTCATTCCTGGTTTTCTCTGTCTTTTTTGTTACTGGTCCAACATAGTGGCCAGTCCACCTGTCTCCCTTATCATCTTTCAGCCCTGGCATCCTCAAAAGCTCTGGGTCTTTAAAGACAGTCTCTTGAGCCATGCCATAAAAGTGCTTGTCCTAGGATTTAACTCAGTGGCACAGTGTCTGCCTGGCAAGTGCAAGGTCTTCAATTCAATTCCTGATACTAAAGCGAAAAGTTCTTGGCCAGCCAATGGGTGGGCTGTCTTTAACTCTGAGTCCGTCTTTTGTTTGTCAGTCAGAGTCCATACATTTTCCACTCCTGGTATATGGATCTTTTCAAGCAGTTATTTTCTCAACATTCTTTCTGTGTAACTTACCCGTTCCCTCCCCTGAGGATCAGATGTCAGATTATCCCTATAAAACCCAGCCCAGCACTTGTGCAGAAAGATGCTTACATATGCATTTTGTAGATAAAGCCAATTCATCTGCTCAGAGAGAAGCCTGAGTGATTTATACTCTTGGAAATAGGGAGGTGGCTTGTTCAAATCAACCTGAGTGAAGAGTTGAAATTATTCTTTAAACACCAATTAGGGGCAGTAGATAGAATTGATGGCCCTGAGTATTTTCTGATTTTCATGTTGCATATATATGAAAGGTTTCATTGCAATCCTGTTGATGATAGCAATAGAGATGTTTGCTCCTTTCTTTCTCTGACCTGCTTCAACTCCATCTTTAGCTTGAACTGATGTCCAAGATCCCTTTACCTATGTCAGGATCAACATGTTTCTTCTTCAACCAGGGATTAGCAAACTACTGCCCAGGGGCCAAAGCAAGCTATCTGTCTTCATACTGCCTGTGAGCTAAGAATGGATTTTAAGTTATCAGGGTAGGATGGGGGGCATCAAAAAATAGAATTTGTGACACACGAGACTTATTTATCTACATAGTGTCAGTGACAATTTTCATGTCACAGTGGTAGGACTAACTGTCATTCAATAGATATCCTAATGGCCTGTGAACCTGGAAATATTCATTCTTGGCCCTTGGCAGGAAAAAACTTACCTCTGCTTTAAACTAACAGTTCTTGGCAGATTATTTTTTATCATTGCAAATGACAACAGCTTAGCTAGTTTTTTGTCCTTCTGAGGGACTTAAAAAATGGTTTAGGACCATCTGGGACACAATTGCTAACTGGATGTATTTATGAAGGGTGAGTGTCTGTTGTTTCGTTTCACGAGTCGGTTTTGCATTTGGTTGTTGTGGGCTTTGCTGCTCAGGCCTCAGGGCCTCTCAGGGTCAACCACACTCCAGTAACTTTATAAGGACTTGCTGTGCCTAGGGAGACATGGGTAGGTATGCAAAATACATGTAATTCTTGGTTGTTCTCTAGAAAGTTTGAGTTTCTCAAGCTAAAACAGGTCACTTATATATCATTGTGGTGATGGGCAGCTGCACTGTCACTGGGGCCTCTTTTCCAAAGCCAGAGTTGATAGACCTCCTCAGAACAAGAACACTGATTATGGAAACGCCAAGCTTAAGACCACTGTGCTCATTCATCTGTGCGGTGGACATGCCATCAGTGTAAATAGTGACCAGCAAGTGAGTAGAGCTGCCAGCAGCACACAAGTGAACTCACACTGGGTAAGGAACCAGCCTGAGAGCTGCTACCTCATTTACTGAGCTGACAGAAGGGGAAGTAAAATGGGTTCCACTGTGAATAAATAGGGGCAAATAAGTTGTGGAGGCTGTGCCCTGAGATTGTCTTCTTCGGTTGACCACCATATTGATCTATCTCACATGGGAGATCAGGAATTATAGAACTGAGGATGTCTTCATGAGATTACTAACCTGTCCCAAATAAATGATTGTGCCTCCTTGCAGAAATGATTCTAGGATGGGCCACGTTTGATTGTTACTGCATTAACACCAGCCTTTCCTGGGCTGTCGTTCTGTGTTGTCTGGATGGCTGTGGGACTGTCTTGCATTGGGCTAGATGGATTCTAGATAAGTAGGATAACCAGTTTTCTCATCTTCCCTGGAGGGAGAAAATTCTGGCATGAGAACAGTTGGAGTCAACATTGGGAGCATCCCACGTAAACTGGGACAAATTGTTCACCCTCTGGGATATAACTAGACATAGTAGATTAGATATTACTTTGGAATATTTGGAAAATGTCTTTACCCAGTAAGAGTTGGCTAAACATAACTGTATTCAGTTGTTATTCAACTTATGGGAGGCCAGAATCTTACAGGATAAAGTACAGCTTTCATAATCAGATAATTTGGGGACTCTCTGCTTTGCCTTTCAATTTCCTTGACTCTCAGTTTACTCATCTGTGTAATGGCTGTTAGGAAGCACTTAACCTGACAGACTTTGTTTGAGGATTAAATGAGAAGAAGTATGAATATTAACTGATTGGTAGGGAGTTCTGTCTGGATGAATGTTACAAAAGTAAAAACCAACTAATCAATCTGGATGAATGTTACAAAAGTAAAAGCCAACTAACCAATCAACCAAATAAACTGGAAAACCAAAGCCATATCTGAAAATGCTGGCTGTTACTGGACTAGCTTTTCCTTAATATGAGTTAGAAGACCAAAATGGATTTGTATACTTGGGAAACATTTCCCAAAGTGAAATGAATTTGGATTTTAGTTATCAGAGTTGGATGGATCTTTAGTAATGTTTTCATCCAGGGCAGACTTTGGTCCTACTGCATTTAGTGTATGGGACTGGAGATGCCATTAAATATCATGCAATGAGCAGGGTGGTCTCCCTGTCCCCAAGAATTATCAGCCCAGAATGTCCAGAGTGAAGACTAAAAATGCTTTAGGATATGAAAAGCCAGCTTCTGACTTAGGAAGTAGGAAGATGATAGACAGCTTGGTGTATATTTTGTTTCCTGTCTTTCTGTTATAAGAAGTTTCTTGCATTTGCATGATTAATACCTGGTCAGTCTCACAAAGAGCTGTCTAAGTGCTCTAGTAGGAAAGCTAGGCATTATTTGGAAGTTCTAGAAGATTCTAATGAGTACTTTTGCCCAAGAGTCTTCAAGGGAGTGGAAGCTCCTGTGGCTTTTCTATCGTAGACAGTCCCCATAAAGAGGACCAGCTTATATTTATGAGTTAGCTTAGAAGCCTGAATGGTGATAATTCCAAGAACTTGTTATATATAAAGTCACTTGCATGAAAAGAAAACTTGCCTTTTTGGAATAATTTCAAACTCATAGAAAAGCTGCAAAGGTAAGCAAGGATCCCTTTATCCAGAATCTCCAAATGTTATTATTTTAGAACTTTGGCTTATTGTTTTCTTCTTTTCTAAATAGAGATATTATTATTTTTACATTGAGGATTTGCAGACATGATGCTTCTATCTCTAAATACTTCAGTGTATGCATTTTATAAAAAGCAAGAACATTCTCTATATGCCCATGATATAATGAGCAAAATAAGGGCATTATCATGATACTGTAGTAGAGTAATACTATGAAATCTGCATTAGACCTTGCTCAGATTTCACCCATTCGCCTGCCAGTGCCCTCCATCACAAACTGTTTCTCTGCCTTCCTCATGAACACACACTATTTAGTTGTCCTATCTCCTTTAACCTGTCCTTTGGTTTCCTCTGACTTTCATGGCCATGGGTGAGGAATCCAGCCTAGGAGCTTACACAATGTCCCCTGTCTGGCTGTGTCTGTTGCTTCCTTCCATCTAAATTCAGGCTATGTATTTCTTGGGAGCACATCAGCAAGGTACATGACGCTTTCTGGGGCATCATAACGGGAGAAAATGATGTCCCTTTGTCCCAGAAATGGTAGCGGAAGCTTCCATCTGGTTAGCGTAGCATTTGCCACATCTCTTTCCTGTAAAGTTACTTTTATTTAGCTATCTCGAATTATTACATATCTGGAGGATTCATTGAAATTCCGCAATTACCTTTTTCTTATGAAATTATCACCTACTAGTTTTAGTACCCATCGATGCTGCTTATCTGAAATTATTATTATGCAGGTTGCCTGGTGTGTAATTTAAAACACACTATGCACCATTCCTTCTACATTTAGTTAGAATTCTACCACCAGGAGAGATTTCCTTCTTTATTCTATTTTAATGTATTTGTATCTGTACTGATGCATGGATTCTTGGTGTTTTTTATGGGATGTAATGTATTACTATTATTATTTATTTGTGCTCAAATTGTCCTAGATTTGGCCACTGGGACCCTTTAAAACTAACTTCATTTTGACATTCTCCTATCATTCTCTGACCACTTCCTAAACTTCTGGTACAATATGATATTCCAGTTTTACCTGGTGCTTTTCATCACTAGCCTGGAAACCAACTATTTCTCTCAAAAGATGTGGTTCATGTTACTGGAGAATGGTAGCTAAAAATGAAGATCTGGGCTCTAAGTATGCTCATAGCAATGACTTCTTCCTAGAGTCTCTGATCAGCAGACAGAGATAGGAGATATGAGGGTGCATAACTATCTATCTATCGTCTATCTATCTATCTATCTATCTATCTACCTACCTACCTAATCTGTCTGCCTATACCATTTATTATCTATCCATCTATCCAGACTGACACCTCTGATTCTTGTCTAACCTCATGGGATTCATTCTAAGCTTCCTATGTTCCACCTTTGTAACTCTGTTTTCTAGCTCTCATTATTTACTATATGTTCACCAATTTGCTCAGTCCTAAAATATGCATAAAACACTTAATACATACCATACGAAAAACAAATTGACTAATTGGAGTTCAATCTCTTTTTCATATAACTTTTGTTTTTAGCTTCAAGTGCTTAAGTGTGAACACAAAACCATTCTCAGAAGTTAGTTAGGTTAGCTCTTCCCCCACTTTCTCTGGATGGTTATTTTATTTACTGGAATGTATTTTGTTTCTTCTATCTTTCCTTGTATTCCATTTTGAGTTTTTCTCCCCTTTTTTTGTTTATTAACTTTTTCTGAGTATTTGAATTAGTGCTGTTCTAAAAGCTACCTCTATACAAGTTTAAGCTCAGGGATTGTCCGTTTCCCTTTCCCTTGCTTTTATTTCCATCTCCCCTTCCTTTCTCTTTTAAGACCAGTCCCCTTGATTTCTAGTTTTTTATTCTTGATTCTTTTTGTACAAAAGAATGTATAAGATTTTATTGTCTTATCTTTTGTACAAAAGTATGCCTATCTTTTGCCCTTTGTTTCCACTTGGCAGTGTGTCTTGAAATCACTAACAGTTCACAGGGAACTTCCTCTTTATTCGTGTAGATAACACCACACTCTATGAAACAGACAAAGAAGTGTGTTCATTCAGCCACTTTCTTCAGTATGTTAAAATGTTCCAATATTTTGCAATTCGGTACTGCAACAAATAGCCCACAGTTTCCTGTTACTGGAGGTGTATCTTTAGGAGACATTTCAGAAACTGGATTGCTGGAGCAAAAGGTAAACAGAAGAATTTTTGTTAGCTATTGTGTATTCCTGTTCCATTTGAATGCCCACTGTATGTGAGAGTGACTTTTCACTAGTGTCATCCACAGAACATGTTGTCACACTTCTAAATCCTATACATCAGTAGATGAGAATTTTCACAGTTGTGCTGTCAGTGGAGATGAGCCAAGAAGCACATACTTACCTGGACATCCCAACATGCCCTCTTTCCTGTGTTATCAGTACTCAAATTTCGGGTGCAGAGCCTCTATTGACCAGGAAGCATATGATCCTCCACAACCCAGAGAACTCCAAGTTTAAATGCTGTCTACTCAATGCCAGGCTCTTCTTCCTGATAGACAGCCCTTCCTGGCCTAGGCACATGTAAAGGAAGGGCAGGCCCATGACATTCTAGATGTATCAACCCACAAGGAAAACCTTTGCAGCGCAGAGATGAACAGCAAGCTGGAAGCATCTAGATGCGTGGGTCCTTCTCCCAGGTCCTTTGTGGTCTGAGGAGGTAGACTGCATTTATTTCAAGCCTGTGATTTCAACATACATGCTGGGCACATTTCAGTAGAAGTTCAATTGGTTTATGTCCAGCCACTTGGACAGGAGTTGAGAGGCCACAGTCCTGCAGCCAAAGGGACAGACAACAAACTGGGACTACTTGTGTGGGTTTCATTTGTGCCAGGACCAGGCAGAACTTCCCCTACCCAGGAAGCAGGAAATAAAGGTGAACTATCTTACACCATTTAAACATCTCCGCAGCATAGGCTTCCAGGAAGTCTCAAAGGAAGAACTTCCTTTTAACACATGTCTGGTAAGAAGCAGGTAGAAGTTTAGGCATCGAATGTCCCCATGCTAAGCTGTGTATGATGACAGCTTGATGCAGCAGGTATAAGACAGTCTAAATGAGAGTAGGAGATGTAAGCAATGAGCACACACAGCACTCATGGGAGAACTGGACTCGGTGGCCTAAGGTAGAACAAAGAGGAAGAATCCAAGTAAAATCCTGACGATTCAGATAATGTAACTGATATGGTTGCAGTGACACAGGAGTTGTTGCAGCTGATAAAAGGCACATCTTACATCCAAGAGTTTGTCAAACACACACAGTGTGGTGCGTCAGCACCCCAGAGGAAATGTAGAATGTTCCCAGGAGGAGGACGTGACCAACTGATATTCTTTAATGAGTTTTGAATAAAACCAGAAATTATGAATCTACATTTGCACAAAAAGTTTTAACTTATTAATCAGAACATTAAAGAAACTGCTCTCTAATAAAAATTGTGAAAGAAAAAATAAAATACAGTTAATGAGAAACATAAAATAATTTTTGAAATGAGACTCTTATGCCTTGAGTTTGCCAAAGCAGAAAGCAGAGGTAAATTCACACTATTATAATTTTCATTAACCAACATGAAAAAAGAAAATGAAGTATAAATAAATAATTTTTAAAAAAATGTAATACATTCACAGATATTATTCTACCATTGGCTATTTTCTCTTCTTCTTCCCCTTCCTATCCACACTTAATAACGTGTGAGCATACTTGTCTTTTTAGAGTGTGTGGATATCTCTAGTCTTTTTACTTGTGACAGAACTTTCTGTGTCATGTAGACTTTTCTATAATCATTCTTATTAATGGACATTTAAGTTATTTCATTTAGGTTATTTAAAATTACAAATACTGCTGCACTGGTTATTCTGCTTTGAGATTTTATTTATGTCTACATATGTATGTATTTTTTAATACATATATATTGGGGGTTTTTTTTAGATTTTTATATCCTTTTTTCAATGTGGAAACATTTCAACAACAATTTCTAGGAGCCTAAGGCAGAAGGATTGTAAGTTTGAACCCAGCCACTTAGCATGACCCTATCTCAAAATCTCAAAATAAAAAGCCTTAGGCATTAGTTCAGTGTGAAGATGCTGGGTTCAGTTCCTAGTATCAAGTAAACACACACACACACACACACACACACACACACACACACACACAAACACACACACACCCCAAAAATCCTCAAACAGAATAATTTCTAACTCTAATTGAACTGACAGGCCAAAGATGTGTGCATTTAAATTATTAATAGCTATCATTAATGCCTCTAAAAAGATGATATTGATTTAAATTTCCATCAACATTATGTAAATGTACCTGTTCCTTTGTACTGTTACCTACAAAATATATTTACAATTGATAGAAAAATGTCAACTTGTGCATGTCAATACAGTTCTGTTTTAAATGGCCTTTTTCCTAATTAATTCATCTGACTGAACAGTTTTGGTCAGTTAAATTCCTTCTATGAGTTGTTTGATATATTATTTACAGAGACCTCCTTGTTGATTTGCAAAGATGTTTTGTGCAAAACAGTTGTTAACACGCTGTTGGAAATGTAAGCATAAATCATTCAGAGGTTTTTGTGGTCACATCTATCAGGTTTTCTACTTGAGTTTTTATGTATTTTATATGCTATTTATTCCAAAAAGACCTTTCTCCTCCAACCAATGTAAATATTTATCGTGACAATTTTCAGACACTTACTAGGTTTTTTAAAAATTCAGTTATTAACTCTCTTAAAATGTGCCATGCATGATGTGAAGGAGGAATGGAAATTTATCATAGTTTTTCCAAAGGAGAATTAAATTTCTATGCAATCAAAACATAATAAAAAAGTTAACAGATTTAGCTACAAAATTTTAAAACTTTTTATATCTTAAGTACAGCCAGCAAAATTATAGTAAGAATCAAAGTGTGAAAAATACTTGCTACAAACTTGAGAAGGACTGTCTTTAGCAATCAGAAAAAATGAACATGGTGACCACGAAATAAATTGTCCCTCGCTCACACAGCTCTCACAATGGACTTGGGGATAGTGCGGGAAGCTGACCTCAGACTGTGGATGTTTGCACAGTGGTTGGTTGCCTCAAGAGGCAGGTGGCTCATGGATCAGGATTTTAGAAAAGCACTGGAAGGTGATGCTACAGCTTCAAACTGGCCCAAGATCCTCCATTTGTTATTGGGTCCTGTGAAATATAAATGCCAGCATTGCTACCTGGAGATGAGAACTCTGTCTTAACTGGTGCACTGTAGCTCTAACAGGTTCTCTATGGGACCCAAAGAAACAAGGTGAGAAGACAAGAAGGTGGTGAAAGGTCCAAGTCTGAGATGTTTTTCTGTTTATGTCATAATTTCCTGCCGAACAATAGGGCTCTGAGCGGTATCTTCCTCACACTCTGGTCCTTGTTCCGAAGGTGACAGGCAGAGGCTCCACAGCTATCCTTGGCACCATGAGAGTCAGTTCAGAGCCTTCTCTGGCCAGCCCCCCGCTGCAGTCTTACCTCAGTATGGACTCTGAAGCAGGTGGTGGCTCATCCTGATTCCTCTGTAGGCTCAAGGATGATTTTAAACCTGGTGCCCATGTGAGTCGTTTAGCGATTCTTTGTATCTCTGGGGACCAGTTCTGTCCTGAATCCAGCCCGGTTCAGGACAGCACTCCTGCTATGCTCTTTTCTGTTCTCTTTCCTGTTCTTTCCTGCCCCACTATCCTCTCCACCTGATTGTCAGCTCTGCCCATCTCCCGCCTCAGCCTGCCCTTGGGTTAGTACTTGGAGATGGACAGCATCTGGAAAAGGGTCAGAGCGTGAGACTGCTGGCTGGGCCAGAGCTGGGGGACCTCATTTCCAGCCCTGCCTTGCTCAGGATGTTCCTTGGGGTTTGGTGAAGAGAGAGGTCTCATGCTTTCTCTCTCTAAGTGTCTGGATGGAAGGAAGATGGAGATGGCAGCGAGCACCGGCAGCTCTCCCTTGAGCATCACTAGGTTTTGCCACTGAATTTGCAAAAATCACAAGAACTGTGCAAAAGACCCTGAGAATTGACAATGGGGACAGGTGTGAGGCCCACGAGGAGGCTGGAGAGAACAGACAGTTGACTCAGATGATTGAAAATGAAAGGTGATTGAGAACAGCCCTCTAGGTCTCAATGCAAAATTTATATTTCTGACCATGGCATGGTAAGCACCAGAATTTTAGCAGTTCTCAGTAAATTCACTTAATTAAATGTATTGAGGATCTACTGTGTGCCCTGCAGACAGCGGTAAACAGAACAGCAACAGTGCCAGTCCTTAGAGGGTGTCAACAGCCCCTTCAAGTGTGTGTCAGTCCCAAAGACCACCAGCCCAGCCATTCCCCAGAGTGGGCAGGCAGCAGGTGGGCTGGGGAATGGTGGGGTCTCTGATTCATCACTGCCTGGGCTCAGGGCTTCCCCCATGTCTGGTTTGCACTGCAGTAGGCACTATGGAACCTCTGAACATACCAAGGCACACCAGCACCTTTCTTCCCTTAGCTCCTAAACACTTAAAACGTTATTAAACTTCAGGACTAATTTATGTTAGAAAATTTAGATAAATGCAAACAAATGCAATTAGTGATAAAAGCACCTCTCAGAGATGAGGACTGTGTGTCATGGCTCATACACTTCTTTTTAACTAGTATGTGAGCTAATTCCACAGAGCACTGTATAATGTAATGGAAATATAAATCTACTGAAACCTATGCACACACACAAAACATAGATGGAGTTGTATATGCGTGCTACTATTTAGCTTACTTTTTTCATGTATGGATGCTGCAGATGATAATTTACATTCATTGTCCTCTATGCTCTGTGGCATTATTTTTAATGTCTCTTTAACATAACCCTTATCACCTTGGGTATCCATCAAAGCCCTTCTCACATGGCGGCATAATTTTTCACAAATGCATCTTTGCCCCAGCTGTGCGTTCACTGAGCTCTGATACCATTTGCTGGCATGTCTCTGACCTTAGCAGAATGTCTGCTGGGTAATAATATTAATGGACAGCAATTATTGAGCAGTTGCTGTGTGCTAGCTTCTTTAAAATGCCTCTTGAAATGATGATCCCCACTAGCAACAAGCATGCCTGGTGACCTGATCTTGGTTTTCTAACATTATTCTCTCATCAAAGGTAACAGGGCTCCTTGGGCTGTCAGTGATTCCAGGGCTGGGTAGAAAGTGTATAAAATAAAGCCTAGAACATCTTGTAGAGTCAGAGAGTCACACAGTGCTTACAAAGCAAACTGATAGGGACATGTTAAAGGGACCAAGAGATAGAGCTCCCAAGAGTCGGAGAAGGAATAATTTGAATAGTAAATAATGTATTAGGCTATAACTCAAAAATATAAAAGATATGAGTCCATACTGACATAAACAAATGATTCATTAAATAAATGAGCAAAGAAAAAGAGACAAGTTTTTCAAGCAGAAGAACTCCAATAGAGTACATAGCGTGTCTGTCCTTAAGGAAACAGAGGATCACTCCCCATCTTCTATGTGAGTGACACATGATGCCTTCCTTCCACGAGTACAAAATGGAGGGGAAGAAGGGAAACTCCGTAATGGAAAACCCAATGAACACTGTCAACCGGCTGAACAAGTTCAACCTCAACAGTCGAAAGTCGCTTCCCGTGTGCACTGTTGATGTGATGGCCTGAAACTACTACCCCAAAGCCCATAGCTCTAATTTAATAATTAGAAAAGTACCAAACCAACCCAAATTAAGAGACTTTGTGTGAGATTTCTGATCAGCCCTCCTGAAAACTTTCACTAAATGCAATGGGGGATTCTGGGACACAGAAAGGGCATCAGAGAAAAGCTAAAAAAACTGAGTGAAGTGTGGACTTTGGTTAATGGATGGCACTGCACCTGCCTGGCTACCAGCTGTGCCATACCTGTGTGAGATGTCAACCAGAGGGACACAGGGTGAAAGTATCCTCTGTACTGTGTGCTGCTTTCCCATAAAATGCCTCCAAACAAAAATCTTTAAATCAAAATTTATGCTACAACATGTCTTCCACCCATTATCCCCAAAGGCTTGTGGTGTTTTGCACCTTCTGCAAGTGAGAACTCGAGCAATGAGGGCTGCAGAGCTCGGTCCAAGGTCCCAAGGCCAACAGATGGCTGGGCCAAGACTGCACTGGAAGGAGCAGCTCCAGAGACTTTTTCAAAGGATCCACTTAAATGCTTTCGAGGGGCATGAGCAGTGAGGCAGTGGGCTCTCTTCACTACCAGCTTTATCACGTCCAAAGATGTCTGGTCCACATGCTGACCTCAGAATCCTACCGAGACCTCCAGTAGTGGGAAAGCTAAGCTAAAAATATATGTGCCAGAAAGTGGGAGTGTGAAAAAGTGGAAATGAAGTTGTTTTCTTTCCTAAATTAATATGGAATAATGAGTAGCTTAATCATACTTTGGGTTTAACAATTTCTCGAGTTGCCATAGTAACCTAGAAGAGGCATTTAAAAATACATTTTATTTGACCTTGTTGCATTTGATTAATGGGAAGTCAGGTCCAAGCTGGGGATAATGTGTATTCCATGGCAGGCCACCAGAGGGCGTGCAGCACCCTTAGTTGGCATTCAGGCTGGTGGGACAAGCAGGGATGTTTCCCCCAGCTTGGAACTGGAGGTTGAGCAAGCTGGACTGGTCTCTATCCTCCCTCCCAAAGACAGAGTCACTCCTTCTAGGGCCCATTACACAAACACATAGCGAGGACACTCACCTGTCCCCTGGCCATTTTGAGATTGGCTTTGTCGAGGTGGTGGGGGCATAGTGACCCTCCTACCAGGGCACCCTCTGTAGGTGGCTGGCTCTTTGCCTTTGCTCGAAGTGTGGACAGGTATACTGGGATGAGTGTGGCCACAGTGATTCATTTCAGAAGACAGAGCTGCTTCTGCATTATCCCTCTGCCCAGAGCCTCAAGCAGTCCCTACCAGGAGGCTGGCCTGGCAGCTGGCCAGCCCACATCCAGCGAGGGCATAGTCACCTCCAGTAAGTTACATACTTTCTAGAGACAGTGGTGTTGTGGAGAGAATGGGGGGCTGGAGAGTTCCAGGTCACAGCTTCTGTTCTGCCACTTCCCCAGTGAGACCCTTCCATGCCTCACTTCCAGAGGAAGACAAGGCTGTGCCACTGGTTTTTTTTTTTTTTTTTGCCAGCATCAGAATGGCCTAGCAGAGAGTGTGCTTTCTACCCCTCCCCTGTCCTGTGTCTCATGGGCAGTTCTGTAAATTCCCTTGTGTGAATGCAGTGAGCCTTCTCTCCCCTGCTCTGACTGGTGTTGATGGGACAGAGTTTTTCCTGTCCTCCTTGGCCCCTAGCTTGGAGTCCTCAGCAGCACTCTGTATTCCGGCCCAAGCCTCCCACAAGGCATTTTAATGGGTAATCTCCACAGTTAGCCACAGTGATACCTCTCACCACCTTGATGGAAACCTCGTGACTTGAGAGTTCCCACAGTCAAGCATTTAGTCCTGGGGACGCCTGTTCCTTCCTCCCCTTTTTGGCCCTGCCTGGCTGATCAACACTTCCTGCCCCTCACTCTCTGTGTCCTCCGCTGAGCCCACATCTCCCTGAGCAACCTAGAGGCTTCATTGCCTGAGAAGTCCCACATACTCAGGCCACAACAGCCTCAGACAAGAAGACCTGTTGAGGAGCACTAAGAAATGCCACCCAGAGTCAGCCTGGTTGTCATGGAAAAATAGAACCCCTCTGACCTTACCTCCCCTGGCTTGCCCAGCCCTGGGATACTGATGTGGCCCAAACAGACAGCTTTGGGGGTGGCAGCTAAAGTGTGCTGCTGGCTCTGCCTTGGGTGCAGGCTGTGGGAGCCCCACACGCCTTGACCAGGAGCAGGTACCTCTCAAGTGCTCACCGTTCCCCATTCCTGCTTGGTTGTTTTCTGTCTCAGTCTGCAGCCCTGCGCGGTCAGTGAGGCAGCCCTCTCGCAGCCTGGGATGAATGGTGACAAATATCCTGCCTTCAGAATTGGCCTGGAGAATTGTTTCTTTCCAAGGAACAGTGTGGCAGCGTGATTAGACTTCTCTTGGAACTTTATATTTCTATGCCTAATATTATAACTTTTACATCAATATTGCTGTTTGGCCTCAATAGGTATGTGGTATGTGTAGGTGATGAAAAGCAGCAGATAGATAACATGCTTTATTTATGTGTGGTAAATATTTAAAGACTCCCATGTGTTTTGATTGGAAAATGCACATTACTGGACAATTTAGTTTCAAAGGTTTCTCTTAATGTAAGATTTATTAAGATGTATGAGGTAGTCGAGGTGTGTGATTGGGTGTGTGTGAAGGTCCTGGACAATAAACTCTTGGCACTGCCTGCTGATTTCGCCATCCACACTTTCATTTATGAATCGGTTCTTCTCTGTTTATCATTAAAATGCAGTGATTTGCTCTGCATGAACTAACAGTGTGTAATACTGCCCGAGAGGAACAGGGTGGCTTAAGTGCTTCCGTTATTTTATCTGGGGCCGGATTGGGGCCTCAATGCAGGAGGATTAACGTAGCCTCGCAGTGAATAGGAGATGTGGTTACCGACAGGGCCGCTAGATGGTGCAATGCGAGGCTGTGCAGAAGCCGGGAGGGTTTTGGAAGGAATCTTGGAGACTTCCATCTTGGAGATGGTGGCCAGCTTTGCTATGGTAATTGAAAAGAGGGTGGTTAGGATCCCTGACAAAAACTAGTGACTTGGAGCAATTGATTGCATTTCCTCTCTTTTCAGTCCTGCCTCAGCACTGGCCACAACTTGGCTTATTCCGATAGAGTAACGCATCCTTTCGGGGCGGTAGCTTGCAGGCAGCGAAGGAACACATGAATGAGAGGAGAAGGTATGACAGACATCAAGCGGGGCAGGAAAGCAGGTGCACTCAACTAGAGCCTAGCTGACCTATGATGGGTCAAACTGCCTTTTGCCCTGGGTTTGTCCAAGTCCTAGCCCTAGAGAAGTGGTTTGCTATAAGATACAACAATGAGCCCTTTCCCAGAGTCTTGTCCTACTTTCTGGTTGTAAAAATAACAAGATCTACAAGTTGCTGGATTGGAAGTCCTGGCTTTGTGGTTGGTCCAGTTGGCTGAGTGGGGAGGGTATAGAAGTCTTTCCTTGGGTTAGAGTGTGCAACATGAGTTGCTTCCAGTGAGCCCTGCATGGCACTTGCCTTCTCTCTGTTCATGGTTTTCAGAATTATTTTCCCCAAGCAGGGGCATAGGTGTTGGTGGGACAGTAAGATTTTCATTTCATTCTTTTAAAATTCGGTCCAGAATTTGGGAGCTAAGAAACTTAGGAATTAATGCAGCATGTCAGGAGACCTGCTGGAATGCACAGATGCACAGCTGATTTCTGTAACTTATCTTGGCAAATCAAGCCTCCAATCTGTTTGGGGCTCTCTGTCTTCAAATCTTGCTAGATGAAAGCACCAGAGGAAAGACTGCAGCTTTCTGAACACTTTCCCATGCACAGAGAGCTTAATTTGACCTGACTCGCATCATGTCCCCACCTCAAACAACTGACCAGAGAGACCTTTGGAGCCTTGACTTCCCTGGAGGTGACAGTTGTTAGAATAGCACTCCATCTACTAAAAATGCAGGAGAGGCTGTGGTCATCACAGCTAGGCCAGGTCTGTGATTGCACCAGGCCCAACGGAGGGAGAAACTGGTTGCTGGGGGAAGGGATGATGATCCAATCTCTCCTTTCCTTTTTCTACATTCTAGGAAAATTTTAGCCTGCTTGCAAATACTCCCCTCCCCCATCTTCTGGGAACCTGTAGCAGGTCCCTGCTGTTAATTTCTAATCCAATGCAAACTATTCACAACCAGCCATCCCCAGGTGGGAAGGCAAGCATTTGACATTCACTTGGAAGACAAAGCAAGGTAGTCAGGTGTGCCTCTAGACCTTAGCAAGGGGAGCGGCATTGTGTCACTTCCCACAAGACCAGAGAAGTCACTGTCGGAGGAGAGTGGCCATCTGCTGTCCCTACCCCCCACCGAAAATTACAGTATAATTATGGGCTTTGCTAGTCTTTGTATAGTTCTTAGCTTCCGGTAAATATTAATGGGTTGCTTTTTATTCATTTAGCTTATGTTTTTGAAAGATGGCCTCAAACAAAAAGATCATATCTGTATGTTGTGCTTAAATTTATTTTCACCTTTTTTTCTCCTTTGGAGACCCCTAGTGTATCATCACTTTGTTTACCACAAATTAAACTGGGGCTGATTGTTTACTAGACTGTAGGCCCCTGTGCATTGCTCCGGCACTTTCCTGGGATTCATTTGCAAGAGGCCCTAATCTGCATGAGAATTATACAATTAACTTTTGATTAACCACCTAGTTCTTTTTGAAACCACAGTGTGTAGGATACTCTGCATTTAAATAATTTCCCTTAAATTGGGAGCAGGCCTTTCATTAGGCTGGTGAGTTTGACTAAACAACAACATTTGGAGATAATCAGGGTCAAAACAATAGGCAAGAAGGCAGGGCTAGAATGTCATCTTTAAATATAACAGTAGAGATAAAGGCCCCCAGATTGTGCCTTATCAAAACACAAAAAATCAAAGCATTCTCTTGTCTATGGCAAAATGCGGGAGGCCCCAGTGATGTCTGCAGACCATTGTCTGGCCTGAGGCCGCAGCAGGATTTGCATTCAGGGGCTCTTCTAACACACATTACATCACGTAGGGTACTTATCTCCGAGTCTGACAATAATTATCACGAAGAATATACTCAGAATGACTTTTTTGTGATTTTTATGCTTCCTCAACACAAGGAAGGGGAGATAACAGCATTAGGAGGACCGGAGTCTCTCGGAAGACTCTCCCAGGAGCTGGGTCTTCGATTAAATTCACTATGCCACTCCGGTGCCGCTGAACAAGTGGGAAGAAAGCCGGCAAGCCTTTTATATAGGGTAATAATGGTCCAGAACACAGCCCTCACCGAAAGATAAGATCCATTGTGGAACAAACAAAGGAGCCGATTCTACATCGCTGGAAGAATATCTATGAGCAAAGTTTTCAATCCTGTCTCCCCGCTCCTCTCCTTGCATGCACCTTGCACCTGTGTCTACACAATAGTCCCTGTGCAGGCTCGGAAGGGAGGCCCTGGGAACCCCTGGACTACAGGAGCCCAGGGGCTGCTGATCTTTGTCTTGGGGATCCTCTAGGGTCCAGTTAGGATTTTTTGAAGTCAAGGTCATGCCCTTTGTTCTGCGAGTCTCACATTCATTCTCTTGCAGAATCTACCAGGAGAGACCTTGATATCAGCTCCTGAGGACCCAGGAGACTTGACAGATGTGAAATTAGAAAGAAACAGTCCAGAAAGTCACTGTGCCTTTGATCCTATTTGGTCCTGCCAGGCTTTCCAGGCCTTCAAAAGCCCTCAGGCATTTATTTTTCCTCAAGGAATCATTCTGATTCTCCTTACATGAACAGGTAAGCCAGGAGTGTTAAAGACCCTATTGCAATCCAAATTGAACTTAAATACTGATAGAATATCACCAATGAAAATAAAGTGCACAGTGTCAAGTGAACTTTTTTCCCAAAGCCTCTTGCCCTCAGAATTAATGAGAGCATACTTACATTTAACGTCTTACTCCCTGTATTCCTGATCAGCATCCTAGTGGTGGATTTAGTATCATTTTCTCTATTGTCAGAGGAAGGAAGACACAGGGATACTGGGAGTGAATTTTCTGGTTTGATTTAGAGCAGAATACTGTTTGGCTTCTGCCCTCTGACCAAACAGAATTACCCATCACTCTTACCTGTGTGAGTTTTGTTCAGTCTGCTCAACTTTTTTCTTTTGTGCGCAGAAACACAAAACCTGTCCTGGTTTAAGGGGTTGGGAGGTTCACCTGAGTGCTCTGACTGAGGCATGATGGAGTTTCCTAGGCAATGCTTGACTGACAGTCAGATCCAAACATGCAGAACGGAGTATGTGGGACCTGTAGACATGACTGCAACCAGGTGTGCTGAGGAGCACCAAAGCCCTTGACCCAGAGCACATGCAGTGTAAGTCTACGGGGGGCGTGAGGAGCAAAGAGCCCTTGCTGAACGCTCAGTGTGACCAGCAGACTTCTGGGAAAGCCAAGAGGAAGGGAGTGAAGGCTTTGTCTTTCCACAAACCTTCTGTGTGGCTCCTGGCAAGTCCCTTTCTTTCCTGAGTCTCAGTTTCTCCTTTGTACCACACACGGCTTCTCATAGAGAGTGTGTCTGGTCAGCCCTAAATTGCAAGTAGACAGGGACCTGAAGTACTTGGGGACTTCCTTTTGTGGCTAGAGACATGTCATCCTGGGGCTTGGAGGTGGGAGGAGTCAGTGCCCACAACGGAACCTTGTCCTAAACCTGCTGGCAGGTTCAGAGAGACAGTGCAGAGGCCTTTCTGGCCAGACCCAAAAGGTTGGCACTTGTGACCCCTGCCCCTGGCCAATCTCACTTCATCTGCTGGTCTGGCTCTCAGGTCTTTGCACGTCTGCAGGTGTTAGATGCAAGGGTAGTCTCATACCACCAGGATAGAGGACTTCATTGTATCCACTGTAGCTGCCTCTAGTGAGGAAGAGAGCTCTGCACTGAATGCCTTTCCATTGGAGTTGGAGGAAGAAGGACATTAGATGTGAGGGACAGGGTATGACCCCAAGCCTGCTTTTGTCTCACCTGCAGTTTGATTTTTTCCTGCTCACAGAATGCCTTTAAATAGGTAGGGGTCTCTGAAAGCATCTGCACCCCACCCTCTACCCTAGTGACTTTCTGTAGCCAGAATCTTTCCTCTCCAAGCACTGTCCCAACCTGCTATAGTTCATCTGCATACTAAAACAAAACACCATATTCCAAGGAGCTCATAAACAAAGAATTTCACTTCTCACACTTATGGAGGCTGTAAGTCCAAGCAGATGTCAGCAGGAAGAGTGTCCCCCTTGCTGATTCAGAGATGATGTCTGCTGGCTGTGAAGATGGCTAGGGACCTCTGTGTGGGATTAACTCAGTTCCCAAGGGAGCCAGCCTTACATCCTAATCCTGTCCCAGAGGCTCCACTGCCCAATAACATCATACTGAAGATCAGTCCTCTAACATAGGAGTAGTGGAGACACAGACATTCAGACCACGGAGAGCTTCTGTACTGACAGACAAGGCGGTCCGGCCTCGTGTGGGTCGGTAATAACCAGGCTGTGGAGCTCCATCCCACTGATGTGTACAGAACTGATCTGTAGCCACAGTTACAAAAAGGCAGCAGAGTAAGCAATGTTGTTTGATTTTCAAAATCTTGCTGTGAATGGCCTTGACATTTGAACATTCAGAGAAATGCGATACTCAAAACAAACTCCATACAGTATGTGATTTATATTCTTGCTTACTAGGAATCTGGGTTAATCTTCTTAACAGTTTTTCATGACTGATGAAAGTCAAATCATTATTTTCAGGCCTTCCCACATCACGCAGCCTGGTCTGTTTGTAGGTGGAGCTGGGTATTTCTTGTGTTAGATGGTCTGCACTTTTTATTTTGGGATGTTTCAAATAGGGAGAAACAAAGGCAGTTGGGGAAATAGATGCTACTACATGGTTTTACTAGCGAACATAATTGACCTAGTGTAGTTGGGAGACACCTGATGGAACTGGCTTTGAGTTTCCCAGTTAGGGATCTGTTACCATATACCCTGTGGGTGGAAACGCTCACAGCAGATTGTGATGTAGCTGGATACTGAGACTATAATTAAAAAAGGGCTTTGCTGATGGATCCTTTTAACTAGTCTCCATCTTATATTATAAAAAGTGAAAAAATATAGGAAGGGCAGATTGGAGAGTAGGATGATTACAGTAATATAGCTTCTTAGCTAATTGATTAGCAATTATGGCTGGTAATATTGTTCATTTTAATTGTGGTTAATCTCTATTTTGGTAATAAAGATTATTGTTTTGGATTATGACTTTATCCTACTATACTAATTACTAACTTGTGAAATTAAAGTGTATATTTTCACTTCCTGAAAAAAACAATCTACACCATTTCCTTATATAATAGCTTCCTTTTCGGAGAAGCTGGCTGTTTGCAGGTTGTTTTATCCTTAGCATCTTAGAAGAACTCAATGTTGGCAAGCAAAGTAAATGATAGTTGGTTTGTTTACCAGGAAATGCAGTTTGTTTTTTAAGGAACGGAAGAAACAGAAAATATTGACGGAAATAAATCTGAAAAAAGGACATAAGTAGATTTACATGAATTTACACAGAAAACGGGTTTTAAACATTAAAAGGTTTGTACTCTTAGAGTTATTCCCACAGGTTCTGACTGAGCTTTATCAGTGTGAGCCTGCCCTGAGGTCTCACACTTTATTTTTACTGTCATGCTTCCAAATCATGGCTGTTCTCCTCCCTCTGGAGGCAACATCATTTTTGACTCATCCATTCCTTGGGCTTGAATCCTTTCCACAAGCTTCTTGCACCCAGTGCCCCACATTTGTAGATGCCGTCCTTCCCCATCTCATCCTGACCACATTCACGGACATCCCCAGGAATCAGTGCCCCAAAGAGGTATTCCCCAACCTCATCCAGGATTTCTGCAAATTCTCAGCTGTGTCCAACCTCTCCTTTCTCTAATTTCAAATGATAAATTTCTTGATTACCCTTCTGGTCCTATAAAAACTATTTCACTTGCACAAATCCATAAGCTTACTAGTGTTACAAAGTTATCATACACTGAAGCTGTGGTGAGCACACAGCATTTTACAGTCTTGTCTCTTTGCTAATACAGATCAAGTGTTGGAAATGTTCTTTTAGTAGTAGGCCAGTTATTAAGTACTTCAAGTTTTGCTAGTATCTGTAGACTCCTCTCTCCCTGTGGGAAAGTAGCCCTGGACAGGACATAACTGGAGTAGACACCCATAAAAAATCCCACAAACAACCAGCAGGGGGCATTTGGCTGGAAGGTGTAGTTTGCTGACAGCCACAGATATTTATAAAAGGACATATAAGTGTGCTTAATTTAATGTTATAATGGAAAAATTTATCTCTGTCAATAAAGTTTATTTTTGAATATAATGTTAACAGTTTTATCATGTGCCAGTTAAATATTCTTTGTTATTTTATTTCCTGAAAGATTATGTCAATTTATGATTTCAGTAGTGGTATACAAGAGAGGCATCCTTCCACAGAAAATCCCTCAAAAAGAAAAAGGCTTTTCTAATCAGAAATATTATAGCTGGTTAGTTTTGCTAGTCTGGGTTTCTTATATTATTGGTATTGATTACATTACCTTAAAGTTAATGGATATTATCTGAGATACACAGAGAGCTTCACTGTTTCGAAAGTTTCTCTGTGGGTTTTAGCACCCAGATCTCTCCTGGCAATGTGAACCAATATTATCTCCATGCCTAGCAGCATGGATGGACCCCACTTCAAAGTCTAAGGTGCTGGGGCTGGGGATTTAGCTCAGTGGCATAAGAGCCTGCCTTGCAAGTGCACAGTTGTGAGTTAGATACCTGGTTCCAAACAAAACAAAGTCTAAGGTGCAGATCTGAGGAATGATTTGTATCAGTCTTGTTCTGAACCTGCCCTTTATTGCACAACAAACTTTCCATCATGTGGCTGAGAAGCTCGCCAGAGTGACTTTGTTACACACAGTCCCAGTCAACTTGCTCTTGGCATTGTGTGACCAGAACATGTCCTTTAAGATCCCACTGATCCTTGCTACCCCATAAGTACAGCCTTCACTTTTTAATGGTAGTTTCTTACCAAATACCTCCTCCGAGGCTGCCCTGGAGATAGCTTTCTTAAATGTCCTCAAAAGTAGGTACTTTGTGGCATCTGCTGTGTTACCTCTGACTGTTGATTTGGGCCATCCTGTGGTTCCTGATCCTTGGTCTCCTGTATATCCTTGTATTTCTCAGAGATATATGAAATAGGTATCACAGCTACTGACAGGAGAGCAGAGTTAGACTCAAATGATCCAGATGCAATATGTATATGTACTGATTCCCCCAAATGAATGTAATTATTATGTATCACAAGGATGTGCCAACAATAAAAAAGGAATAAAAAATAGACTAAGACTTAAATAGCCTTCTTTACTTTTCATGTTTTAAAAAGGGAATGGTACTTCTGTGCAGTTCCCTCCTCCTGCAGCATATCAAAGCATTTCCTTTTTGCAACAATGAGCCACTTGAATGGAGGCTTTGCAAAGAGTACCCAGAGGGGAGATTGGCGCTGACACCAACCACCAGAGTGTCAGGGAAGGAGGCGGCATGCTCGGCCCTGAGCCTTCCTCTGACCATGGAATTACAAATGAATCACATTCCTAATAAATGTAATCCTACAAATTCTCTGAATGAAGAGTGCTGAGAGCAGGAGCTGGCAGGAATGGGCACTTGGGTGGGAGCTCTGCCCAAGGCTTCTACAAGCCAAGACTCCCCGACCTCCCCTGAAACGAGGCATGTGGCAGGACTTGTTCCATGCCCCTGGAAAGCTGCGCACGTTACTTTTGTTTGGGCAATTTGCATTTGTTAGTGTCTAAATGTGCAGAATCAAGAATGTAAACACAATTTGCAGACACCTTTGAAGGGTGTGGCATTACCATAGACTTTCATGCCACAGGTTTTGTGCTAAGGGCAGTGATCTCTCCAAATACCCTGGTTGGGAACTCACCCCTATTTGGAAGAATCGTTTGATTTATTTTTCTCAGCACTTGTGCCAGAACCAACTGTATTACAGGCCGCCGTCTAATTGAAAATTGGCAGCAGACAGCCCGGATCAAAGGCAGCCCAAACCCAGACCTCGGATCCCAGGCCAGTGGGCACTTAGTGCAGCTCAGAAGCAAAGCATCCCATCCGCTTTCCAGCAGTTCCTGCCAATGCTGCTGCCTCAGCATCCCCACTGGCTGATCCATGGGCTGCTCCGCCATCGGCTCCAGAAGGAGCCACTTGTGAGCAATTAAAGACAGCAATGAAGTGCTATAGTGACAGCAGTGATTCAGGGAAAGATGGAGGAACCACCAGGAAGACATTCTCCATTTCCACTGTGCTGAGTCCATGGGAGATCGTGAGAACACAGCCAGCCAGAGGCGCGTGGGGAGGGCCCAGTGGGACTGAGATGGGGGGGGGGAATGGAAAATTCCTTCAGGGAAAAGAGCACAGAAGGAACATTTCATAAGTTCACAGCCAAGGGAATTCGACCATGTTCTCAGATGTTTACTAATCCAAGAACCCTTTCTAAAAGAAGAATGAAAAAGAGGGCCAGTCATCACTTCAGTGATAAAAGTACAAAATTTACAAAAAGATGCTTCACAGATTAAATATGTCAGGTAGTTCATTCAGGTTCAGCTCATTTTATTCATTTCTTAATCTCAAATTCCTTTGTCTATATGAGCAATATTTATCAAACACACACACACACACACACACACACACACACACACCCTAATTAGATATCATGGAAATGTTGCTTATATCTAAAAGTTTGAAGAAACGTGAGCTGAACTGGTTAGGTAGATCTTAATAGTGAGATGGATCAGAGGGCTCTATGGAGCCCAGTGGGGTATGCTTTTCCCAGGTGGAGATGAGTGGATGTGGGAGAGAGATGATCTGATCAGGGAAGAAGGTTCTGGAGCAGGAAACTAAAATAGGGTTGAGGAGAGAGTGGAGAACCACTTTATAATGTCTCAACGTTAGTTGCTTGCAGTTTTACCAAGATGTTGAATCAGTAAGTGGCATTAGGAATGTGCTCATCAGAAAGGTGCTGGATGATTCAAAGAAGAAAGGGCCGAATGAGACTTCCTTTCTGCTCAGTGTCCCCACACTGTACTTAGGCTGACACTAATGGCAGACAAGCTACTGATGCTTCACACCTGTCCCCATGCAGATCCAGATTTCTTCCTTTCCCATTTTCCATGGAAATGGAACCAAAGTCAACTTCTCAGCTCTCTTCCTAATGGAAATGATTCTCTCAGACTCAGGCTGTGGAGCCAGTTTTCTTCCCTTCCTCTTTATTTTATTTTATTTTATTTTTTTAAATTTATTTATTTTTTTTTGTCTTTTTCCTTTTTACCGGTACTGGGGATCGAACTCACGACTGCCTGCTTGCAATGCCGCTGAGCTAAATCCCCAGCCCCCTTCCCTTCCTCTTTAGAGACTTCACCTGATCTCTCTTGACTTTTCTTACCATTTCCATTGTTTAATACCTACCCAACATTCTCTCTCCAAGAAAGTATGTGACCAACCACTGTTTGCTTTTTGCATCTCTTTAGTGTTTCTAATCAGGCTATACCTCTGTTTCCTTGAAACTGAAAGCCTGTTGGTTGTTATCACCCCACCCAATGATCGGTCTTCCCATTATTCATGTCAATAACTGTGCCAAACCAATCAGTGGGCTAATCCAGTTATCACAAAGCCATGATCCAGCCATGTCTAAAAAAACCCACCTTGAAGTACATGGAGATTTGGGGGACCTTTTAGACATAAACCGTAACAGTTTGGTGCCGCATTAATCTTTTAATTTATAATTTTCTAATTACATACAAAGCTGAGATCTTTGCACACACTTGTTTGCCATCTGTATATCTTCTTTAATATGTTTTAAGATCTGCTCATTTTTTATAAACGGCAATCAAATTCATGACCTTGTGCTTGCTATGCAGGTGATGTGGTATGGAGCTATATCTCCAGCCTAAGATCTGTCCATTTTTAATTGGATTGATGTCTTAAATTTTTTAGAATTTCTCATAAACTATAGAAATACATTTTTTTTTTTTTTGTCTTTTTGAGACAGGTTTTCACTATACCATTAAGATTGGCCTTGAACTCCTTTGATAGACCAGACCGGCCTCAAACTCGAAGAAATCCTCTTGCCTCAGCCTCCTGAGTGCTGGGATTACAGGAGTACACTACCACATCCAGAACAAAAAAATTTTTTTTAATAAAAGGTCTTTGACAATATTTTTCTCCCAGTCTGTGGCTCAACTTTTTATTCTCTCAAAAATATGTTTCATAGAGCAGAAATTCAAGGATCACATTTTTCTTTAATGGATTTAACTTTAGGTGTTGTATTTAAAAAGTCATCACCAACCGAAGGTTGTCTAGATTTTTTCCTGTGCTACTTTCTGGAAGTTTTTTTAGTTTTGCATTTTACATTTATGTCTTTGATGCGTTTTAAATTAACTTTTGTGAAAGGTGATAAGTCCATGTCTAGATTTTTTATTGCATTGAACTACCATTGCTTCTTTGTGAAAGTATGTTGATTATATTAAGGTGGGTCTGTTTCTAAATTCCCTGTTTAATTGTATTAAACTATTTATCTATTCTTTAACCAGTACCACACTGTAACCTGATAGAGAGTCTTGAAGACAGGAAGGCTTGATCCTCCAATCCTGTTCTTATGTGGTATTGTGTTGACTATTTTAGATCATTTCCTTTTCCACGTGAACTTCTAGAATTAGATTTTCAGTAGCCACAAAATAACTTCCTGAGGTTTTGATTAGACTTGCATGGAATTTATAGATTTGTAGATTTATAGATTAAATTAGGAAGAACTGACATCTTGGCAATATAGGTGCTCCTATCTATGAACATGTACATCTGTCTATTTAGATCTTTGATGTTTTTCATTATAGTTTTATAGTTATCATCATACAAATCTTGTACATGTTTTGTTATATTCATACCTAATATTTTATTTTCATGCTAAATTAAATGGTTTTATGTTTTAAATTTAAAATTCCTGGGGCTGGGGATTTAGCTCAGCGGCATAAGCACCTGCCTTGCAAGCAGGCAGTTGTGAGTTCGATCCCTGGTACCGAAAAAAGGAAAAAAAGACAAAAAAAAATTTAAAATTCTTATTATTCATTGCTGTCATATAGGAAAGTAATTGACTTTTATAAATTAATTTTGTGTTGTGCAACTGTGCTAAAATCATTTCTTAATTCTAGGACACTTTCTGTTGCTTCTTTGGGATTTTCTACATGTCCTAACTTTCCTTATCTATTTGGGTCAGTTATTTTCTATGTTGTTGGTTGCCTGTCCAATCTTTTGTCTATGTCTTAGTTTGCTGCTTGCCCCATTCTTGTTTTGGCAGACAGGGTCTTAATTGCATACACAACTACTTTTCTCATAGTGCTTGGTGTTTTACTTGCAAGGAAACGATATTCAAGTCTTTTACAGACAAATGCAAGGTTACTTGGGTGATTACTGAAAGTGGATTAGGTACTTAGGTTCTTTCTTTAGGAAGACTGAGACAGTCTGTTGCCCTTCTATGCTGAGCTCCTTGCTCAATGAATCCGTAGAGGAATCTGTTGACTCCTGGAGTGACTGGAGTGAGCTGAGAAGAACCCAGAAATTTTCTTCCTTGGGAAGGCCCCTCCTTCCATCCCATCAGCTTTGTGTAGTAACATTGACAGCCACTGACTCTGTCTTATGATGAGGCCTATTGAGAACACCAGCTGGTCTGGTTTTACCTGGTCAATTACGACAAGATGAAGCTAAAACTTACCTGTCCAGCCTCTGAGGGCAGCACTCTTTTGGGTCTGGAAATAAATTCCTGGTATTTTAACTGCATTCATAAGCTGATGCCATTCCTAGTGTGATTCTTGACCTGGAATGTATTTACAGCACCTGATAATAAAAGTAATGAGAACCTTGAAGACAATATGATATAGTTCTTTAATTTCAACGTTGAGTACACCAAAATCAAGAAAAGTGAAGTGGCTTTTTTTAGCAGTTATATTCATGAGGTATTGGGGTCTTACTCTTGGTCAAGATGGTAGCTATTCACTAGCTTGTGAAAATCAGTATCTGCCCTGAAGTCAAGAAGAACTAGGGAACCTTTTTGTGGACACAGGGAGCCATTTAAATGTGTCCCTTATATACTAAAGCTATTTCTGGAAAGTTTGTCTCTATACCGGGTGCTGTATCCTGCTAACATCCTCTTCACTTTTCAGTCTGTAGAATGGAATTATCCTTTTGAACTTTACATTTCGGTAATGAGAAAAGGTTAATGCATCTTCAAATATGAAGCAGAAATGCTTTCTCTTTTGACTTAAACGTTTGAGGGAAATATTAGCAGCAATAATGATTCCAGGTATAATCAAGCCATTTCCCCTAACTAAGGTGATGCTTTCTGGGTTCCCGCCTTATTCTCAGAGTTTCCAGCTTTGGGCCTTCAGGGAGAGCTGGAGGGTGCATTCATTCTCACGGGAGCAGCTGATTCCAGCCCTAGAGGTTAGATACGAATAGAAAACAACTAGCAAAGATGAAGGAACCCAAAGTGAATGGAGCCAAGAAATCTCTGCCACATCTTAGACATAGCAAATGCTCAATATAACGGTTCTTGAGAGGATTCTTGAGTGAGAGGGTCTAACTGGGGTGCAGTCCCCTAAGGAAGAGGTCAATGTTCTTTTGCCTAATTTTTTATTATATCAAGATGCCTAATATATGGGTATTGGAGTCTCAAATGCTTCTTGCATTCTGAATTGAACTGAGTTGCAGCTTTTGCTTCTAGTTGTCTATTGCTGTATAATATAGTCTTAGAACATAATGGCTAAAATAATTGTATATTGTCTCTCACATTCTGTGACTTTGTTCTGTCTCATATTTTTTGCTGGTCTCACTTTGAACATTTTGCACAGATGTACTTAGATTACAATTGGAAATGAGACCTCTGGGATCTTGATTAGAACCCTGGCCTGGCTGAACCTCCTTTGCTCTTTATGTAAACTTGAGTGTCTTCTTTCCATGTGACTTCTTGTTTGGCTTTCACTTGCAATTTCTTGAGCAGAACATGGTGGCTCAGGACTCCACAAGAAGTGCTTCAGGAAGACTTTGCTGTTGCAAATTCTACTTGGATTGCTCTTGCTAATATTCTATTAGCTAAAGCAACTCATGTGATGAAGTCCAGTGTCCATGTGGAAGGGGACTACAAAATGTGGGAATACTAAGAGGCATGGTAGCTGCTAGAAGTTTGCCAGAGGCAAAGGATGTGAGACTTTCCAGACAGGAAGGTGAGATTGCAGCACAGTTGCCCTGTGATGCTTTAATTTAGGGTGAATGGACATGAGGATTGGGATTGGCAAAAGAAGAAGTAGGAAGAATGGCTGTAATCAAACTGAGGTCTTCCAAAGCACATTAGCCTTCTGATTGAAGGCAACAAACAAACAAACAGGCAACAACAATCAGAGATCTGGCAGGCTGCATAGCCTAGGATACATGGATTGGATTTGCTTAAGTGGATGTTGTAGAGGGAGATTTTGGGGACAGTGTGATGTGCTGGAAACAACGACAGTGACTGATGAAAAGAAAGATGAATGTAGATATAATGGACACTGGGAAGGAGCTGCAGGTTCAGTGAAAATGTTTGAGAAAGAATCTATAGGACTTGTAACCGAGCACCTGGAGGGGTTCAGGGGAGTGGAGTGGTCACCTGCAGAAGGACTGCACTTTTATGAGTCTGGACACTGGCATCCACTTGCTGGGAGGGTGCTGCATATTGATGAATTCAGGTTCTTTCTGATAAGGTGCAAATAGATTTTAGGGAAACATCACGAGTAGGATGCAATGTAGGTCTTGAAAATGAGAAAGCTATTCCTAAGTACTTCAGATATAAACCTGGATAACGAAAATTTAACAAGAACCCTCACACTAGTCTGGGAGTGGGGAGAGATGAGATGGACACTTGAAAAACAATTTTAATAGCAACTCAGCATGCATGGCGTAGCAAATGTCAGGTCCCTGGGGAATCATCTGGTGTCACTGGGCTTATGAAGCCCAGCCTTGTTCTTGCCTCTTCCGGCAGAGCAGACACACAAACAAGGAGCACAGTATTTAAGGTGTCCGAGTGCATGCTCAGCCTGGGAGGGCCCTGGGGCAGAGGGCTGGGTAGTTGCTGGGAATGCTGGGCACGGTCTCAGAGCCGCTGGGCTGGATGGGGCTGGCAGAAGGGAAAAGTCTTTCTCTGGGATCCTTATCATTCTCCATTGAGGAGGCTGGAAGGAGTTTCTGATTTCAAACCTTGTCCCCAGGGAGCCTCTGATTTCACCTTTTGTTTTCATTCCTCCTAAAGGAGGCAGGATTGCTTGGCTCTATAGGGGTTAGAGGCCAGGGCTCTAATTACTTTCATTCCTTGAGGTTTTTTGGTGGGGTCTTGAGAAAATGGTCAGAAGACCCCTCTGGTTTTGGGTATGTGTGCTTACCACACTTTCACCACACTTTCAAACTCTGTGCCATCGTTTGTGAACAGCGTGGTGGCATCCAGGCCTCAGGAAGTCCTTAGGCTTTGATGAAACCCACATCTTTTTGTGCAAGGTGCAGATCATTTATAGGCTTAGAAAATGAGTATTTTAGTGAAGGTGTTGCTAACAACTTTTAAGCTGAACTAGAAAAAAAGCAAATCAAACCAGAACCAAAACATATGCCTGAAGGGTAGCCATGCAGGAGAGCAGGAAAATAGTGGGGTCATCTAACTATACTTGTTTGGTCTAAGGCAGTCCTACCCCCACCCTTCACTGTCCCAGTAGGGGCCACTGAGGAATGACCTGGGCCTTCTCAGCTGGTAGACACCATCTCTAGCCTGGAATGAACCTGGTTTGATTTGTTAGAAATACTAGCTTGTCATTCAATCATTTGTGTTTCTACGACTAAGCTGCTGACTGACATTTTTTGTGCTTTGGAAACTTTCATTGATGATTCTAAAAATTACTGCTAAGCCTAGATAATTGTAGGAATCACTGAATAATTTTAACTTCACTACTAACAGATACTGAGTACTTGATATGTGCTAGGTAATGTTCTAAGGAGCTTTCTTATACCAGTGTATTGCTTTGTCCCACAGCCCTACCAGGAATTGATGACATTGTCCATATTTGACAGAGGGCGAAAAGGAGCACAGAGAAGGTTAGTGATTTGTATAGTAACACAATAAGGAAGGAAATAGCACCAAACCAGAAAATCTGAACACAAAGCTCAGAATGTCTTCAGAAGTATTCTTTCTTCCATTTACCTGTCCCCTTTCATCTAAAATCATGACTGGTTTGGATTATGATATTAAGAAATTAGAGTAAAAGATAACATCTTTGAAGATGAGTAAAGAAATATGGTCCTGGGAATCCCACTTGAAGCAGCTACCTTGTGGGAGGATCTGGCAGCAGGGCGGGGTCTAGCTGAGTGTCCTCAAGGCTTCCATGAAAGGTATCAGGCCTGGGCTAACGAGTACTGAGGAGTAAATCATTCGTGAATATCCTTGTGTTGTTTTAGTTCAGGACTAGTTTCTTTTATATCAGGGGTACTCTGTTCTCCTGTCTACTGGCCGTGGCTTCGGCCTCATGGCCATGCAGAATTTCCCGGCGTCATACCACATGGACCACTATATCTGCCTGGCCCCTCATCTTCCTCCATGACTTCATGTCTTGGCCAGCTTTGAACAGCAGGAAGGTGGCCTCACAGGGGTGGCTGGCTGCTGAAAGATTAGTCATTCAAGCGTCATTTTACAAGGGGTGTCTCCTGTAGACCTCCATGGGCACAAAGTATATTTGCATAGGGAGGAGGATGAGGGTAGCCAGGGTGAGTGAGTCTGGTTGACAGCAAGCCATTGAGTCCTTTGCAGTGAGTGGAAGGAGCAGGAGGATGGTGCCACACAAAGAAGAGAAAGAGCCACATGGATGCCCCATCTGGGCACACACATATATCCACACATATGATATACACAGGCATTCATGAGCTTACCGTGCATATGAACACACATATATGTGTACACATGCACGCACATATATGCACTTGTACGCACTCACACAGGCACACACGTGGGCTTATCCATGCAGTGGAGGAAGGGGGGTGGTGGACGCGAGATGAGGAATCCAAATGAGCACCTGGGCTGCTTCAGTTGTGCAGAAGTCTCCCTCATGAGAGGTGGCTCCCCAGATCGGCCAGGATTGGAGACGGGTGGTCTGGAATGGAAGAGACGTTCTTTTTTATGCACCAGCTTTATTTCTACCAGAGCAGTGTTATTTTCACAGCACACCTGAGTGGAAAGCACTGAGTGTTCCCCTGTGCCCCCTGTCCTCAAGATGGGCACGTTTTCTGCTGTGAGTTATAAGCTGAAATGCGCATTGTAATTCCTAACTCCAGCACTCCTAAACACAGCACTCGATGTATCATAAATGTTCTGTAAGAGGTAGACATTATTTGGCTTTAGTTAAATGGCTGTTTATGTCTAAATTTGAAATACAATGGTCAGAAAACATGAGCTTTTAAGAAATTAGGAATCAAATGAATTCCTTGTGGGTTTTCACTGTCTTTAAGCATACATTTCCAATAAGTCCAGGGAACTCTTAAGAATTTTTTCACGGTATGGGAGAGAAACATGTATGTGGTATTCACTGATTGGGCTGATGTGAATCTCTGGGGAATCTATTGTGATTGACTCTTGTAGTCGTTGGCCCGATCCAATCTATACTAATATTGGGATATTCTGATATAATTTTCAAGTAATCCTGTAGTGATGTTGCTGCAAAACAATACTGAATTATAATAATACTCTGAAATAATTTTGAACTTAAGAAGTAGAGTATGTTTGATTGAAATTTAATTGAACATCCATGCATCACTATGGTAAGTTCTAGACCATCCTTTAATGCCTCCGTGGAAGGAACAGCATTTAGATTTGGCTAATTTTGGAGGAGAAAACCTTTAAGAGAACTATGTTGACAAGAAACTCTCTTTTGGTTTTGGAGCTAGGCACATAATTTCCAAAACATGGCAAATAAATAACAATATGGCATATGTGTAAATATGAAACAGACAAAATCTTCTGGTTTTCAGTTGCAAACATGATGCCTTTTTTAACTGCTTCCATATGAAGTTCTTTTGAAAAACATATATGCACACATACACATACACACACACACAAACTCATGAATGGTGTGATTCTAATTTCTCCTGCTACCTATAAGGTACAGCCAAATTAAATTAATACATAGGAGACTTGTTTTGCTTGGCTACTGCAGTAACCAGTTCTACTTCTTGAAAGGCCTTTCTTTTCGTGGCTTCTTTTTCTGAAAAGGTTTACCGTGTCTTCGTGCAAGAGGTTGTCATGCTTTAGAAAAATCACAAGCAGCAAAAAGTCAGAATTGTCAGTTCAGAAGACGCTGCTCGTTCCACTGGGTACAACCGAGCAAGCAGTGCTGGCAAACGATCTTTAGAAAAAAACAGAGGCTGGGAACTGCGGCAGAATGAAGATAAAAAGGGTTGCTGGCTTTATTCTCACTGAAGGCTGGCAATGGAAACCTGCAGGAGGGAAGACGTCTATCAGATAGGTCATCTGTTGTGTAATGAAGAATAGAGGCCAAGACAGGCAGGAGGAGCAGGTGGACTCCCTCTCTGAGGGCCAGGAGAGTCAGAGAGAAACAGAAAGCATGACCCTCAGGAACTACCCACCTTTAATTTGCTGCTGATAGCTCTGCTTGTTAGGTTGAGTCTGCCAGGGAGGGGAAGGCCATTTATATGATTATAGGTGTACCTGAAAATCTGCTTCTCATTTCTCACTATGAATTTGTTTCTCTCCATAAAGGAGGTCTTATTAAATGACTAAGAGGTCAAAAATTTCCTAGTCTCATAATATTTATACTACTTTCCCAACATCTTTTTCTCTATGTGTTGTGTTGTTTTTAGGAAGAAACACAATTATGGTACTATATAGTAACAATTTGAAGTGTATCTCTTTGTCAAGGAGTATGCCACATTGCTTTAATTATGATATGCATGGTATGATGCTTTCAAAAACCATTCCAAGGATACCTTGGCCATGAAAGTGGATGTATAAATATCCAGTTTAAAATCACAACAGCATCACTGGATTCTTGATGGCTTTTAGTTTCTACAAGAAGTTTCATTTTGGTTCTTGATCTTATACAAAGCCAGCTGCTGAGTTGCGAGCTGCTGGCTATGGCAACTAATTGGGACCACTTTAGAGATAGGTGGGGCCTGAGCCCACAAAATGGGACTGGAAACAGGAACATCCTCAGAGTCTGGCATAATTGAGAACAAATAGACTTTGGCAAAAATGCACCCGAATGAGGAATTGTTAAACCAGATCTTCTAAGAAACACACTGTGACTGAACGAGCTAAGCTGTGACTCTCAGGGGATCCTAGTTCCTCCTCTGTCCAGCCTTCTAGAATCAATAATGACCGTTTATACTTAGAGAGAGTGGGAGTTATCCTCTCTGTATTGACTGGCTGGGTATACAGCACCCACCATTGCAAGCTGACGCAGGGAGTCTCTACACCCATCAGCCTGAGAGCCCTGCACTCGGAGACTGGCGGCCCACTTGGGCCATTCATCAGCGGCCTAAGCCCTGGCGTGGATGGTGCCTCGCACACACACATGCATCATTCATCACCTCTGCTCTCTTTCACAAATAATCTAATGGAGTATGATTCTTTCCTTTCTGCCTTCTGACATGCAGGCCTGGCCACAGAACCCAGCAGTAAATATCTATCTTAAACAAATTGCTGTCAGTGCTAGTCACCAGGGACGTTTAAGAGGGAATTAGGAATTAAGAATTTGTGGTGATGGGTAATAAAAGATGGATTGGTTTATTTGTGTGGCTCTGCAAATGTGTGCATTCAAATAGGTGGAGAAGGATAAAATAACGTAATTATGCTTTTGAATAGGTCATACCCAATTATCTGGCAATTAATTTGCCAGTTATTTTGTTAACATGATGCGTGTCTATATGTGTATGTCTAGGTACCCATAGTTTCTTCTGTATGTTACTATATGTTATGTATTATTTATATATAATCTATTTATCTATCTACCATGACATATATTAGAATGGGGAAATTAAAATAAATAATAAAGATTGTACATTTTAGTGGCAATAGTTTGATTATGGTTTTGCTATATAATGACTCCTCCATTGACTGCTTGTTAAATATGCAGGGTGGTAGCTTTGGCTTGAATAATTTAAAATTCAAATTGAAAAAAGTCAGTATGTCCACATTTTAGGATTTAATCTTTTTGGCAATCTAAAAGAAAAAAAGTTAACGGAGGCTAAATAGCTTGGTTATCCATGCCACTGATGCTCTGAAATAAGAAGATTATGATGTTTAAAATCAGGCTTACAGATGTATTTTCCACTTTGTAAGCCAGAAAACCCTCTAAATTGTTAGACCTAAATTCTTTAATCTCTCTGCTTAAGCCAAAAGGTGAGCTCAGAAAAAAAAATTCACTATTTTCAACCCTAAAGAGGAGCTTAGCCATGCTTTAGGAAGTGATTACTCGGTTCTAGTGATTGTATTGGAGACACAAAAATCAGGGTCGCAGTGTTGGTCTTGGCCAGCGACTGAGCCATCTCAAACCCATTTCCCAAAGGACTCTGGGATCTGACCTAGAGATCAGATGCTGTGCAGGCTCTGCGCCTGACCTGAGTCTGGCTTATATCAGAGGCACTCTATGCGTAATCAGACCGTGTACCCGCTCTTCCCATGCGGGTATCATGGGGGCATGCACGGTGCTGCCTTGGCCCTATCCCTTTGCAACGCCATGTAGGTCCTTTCCGGTTATGAGGGACAAGGACCCTTTCACTGTGGCTGCTTACCTTGTCCAGCCCACAGCCTGTGTTCCTGCATTTCTTCCCAGTCCTGACCCACTTGTCCTCTCTGTCAGGCACCCCAGTATAAAAACATATCCCAAATTACCTGTGACAACAGCCTGCTTTGTTATTTTATTTGCAGCTTAACAGAAAGTGTTTGATGTTTGGATACTAGTTAAATAAATGTGAGAATTTCAGCCCCCAGGAAGAGCTGGACAGAAATCCTCAGAGCAGCACAAAGCCTCTGTTCCCCTGTTGTACTTTTGCCTCTGTGGCACCCCACCTCAGGAAAGGAGGCAGGGCGGGTGACCTGGGGTGCACCTTGGGGTCAGGCTGCCACTCCTTTGGGGCAGTCACACTCTGTCCCAGAAACCTTTCTTCTCTGCCCTAAGCACTGTAGGGTGTGGTCCTTCTTGACAAAGCTGAAACACTGTAAACCTTGGTCTGTAGCTCCTGGTCACCCCTAAAGAAAAGGTCCAAGGCTTTTGTTTGTGTGGTCAGTCAGTGTACAGCTTGGCCCCAGATTCTATTAATAATTTCATGGCTCCTGATACCTACAGAGAGGAGAGGTGCCGGCCCTCTGGCCTGTAGGTATTGTCACTCTTGCCTGGGACACCAGAAGTTTCTCACCAAGTTCTTGTTCCCTTAGAGGATCCTGGCACAGTGGCCAGGACAGGATTGGGCTCTTAAAATTCCACATGGAATACACTCATTTTCTCTTTTTGGAATTTTATCATGCCCTATTTAAATGTACTCTACTGTCTTTGATGAGTGTGTTTTTTTCTTCTGGGAGACAGGAGCAAGAGTTAGTGTCCTTAGCAAGAGTTAGTTAAAGTGTACAGAACAGGGTGGCTCACAGTCTTCATCCTCCCTGTGTCACCTGATTCAGACATGTCTTCTCTGGAAATTCCTGGGGAGAATTCTTCTTTCCCTTTTTCTTCAGGCCTGTGGCTTCTGTTCACCTGGTGCCACCCAGCGCCACCTAATCCTCCATCCTAACTGTGGCTCCAGTGAGTCTTGTTCTGTCTAGGAGTTGTGGGAAACCGTGTTCCAGACGCTGTTCCAGGCTCTGTTCCAGGTGGTCCCCACCAGCACTGCCATACGGTCCTGTGCTACCTGCCTTGACAGCTACACCAGCCCTGCAGATTCTCGGTTCCAGCCCTCACATCTGTACTATTAACCACTGCTTCACAGCTGCTCAAGCCATAGCCTTGGGGGCCTTTGGGAGTCCTGCCCTTCCCTTTCCTTTCCTTTGTCTACCCTTACCCAGTCCAAGGCCTTGTTCCAGTTTACTTTGTCCCCTCTGTCACTACTGCAGGCCTGTGAAATGCCTCATATGGCTTCCCTTCAGACCCTGTCCCCGCCCTGTCCACACAGTGCAGCCAGAAGGACCAAGATGTCGTATCTCTGCCCCTCCCATGGGCATTGCAGTGACATTCGAGTGTCCTCAAATGGTGCTTGGACTACGAGAGCCAGCTCTTTCCTTCTCTTGTCCTCTTCAGCCTCTTCCCCTCCCAACCCTGAAGCCCACTGCCCTGGTAGTCTGTCTCCGAATGCTCTTGGCCCTCTTCCCCACCAGTGCATGGTTAACACATCCTTCACGTCTCTGGAAGCCTCTTCTCCTGTGGGAGATTTCTGCGATGTCCTCTGACTGGGCTGGGGTACTTCGGTGAGCGCGTGCAGATCCCTGGTCATTCCAGTTCTGCCCTGACTGTACTGTAGACTACCTTGGCTTTGTCCTTCCTGTTCCTGGCTCCCATTAGCCTACCCTGCACATTTTTGCAGTCCTGGATCCCAGCAGGGCCCAGCATACCAGAAGGTGCAGAATGAATAAATCCCATTCCTATCAAAATTTATTTCCAATCAAAACTATGAATTTACTGGGTAAGATACTTTCAGAGTTTTTCTTAGAGAAATTATTCTTCAAGTGACAAGAAATGTCTATCGTAAAATCTGTCCTTTTTGAAAATAACTTTGAAAAGTAAAATTTTTCATTGAGGAAGAATGTGAAATTGGGCAATTTAGTGGTTTGCCTTTGTGTGCGTGGATTCATTTCTCCACTCCTGACTGGAAATCTAGCCCACGGCTAGTGATCCCACAGGGACCGCTCTGTGTGATGCCTCTGCTCACAAGGAGTGCCTGGCCTGAGTGCATGGAGGTGGTCTCTTCCCTGTCTCTGCCTTAGTTCTCATATCTGTAAAAAGAAGGACAGGAGTTAAATTCTTTGTAGATGTTTTCCTACCCGAGTTTTTGTTTCTATGCTTTTATACTGGTAAGAAACAAAAGAAGTATTTTAATGAGCGAGTGTCCCCAAACCCTGTGTTCTAAGACAAAATAACCATCATGACTCATGAGAAAAGAGTGTTCCCTCCTCCCCTGATCTTTTGCCAAAAGCTCACCTCCAGCAGCAGAATTGTATAGCAGGACTATTTTTCTTCTGAGCTTCTCTAGGAGTTAGACTTTATCCCCACATAACAGATGAGGAAACTGAGAACTTGAGAGGTTCTGTTACCTGCCCGAATTTACAGAGAGCAAGTGGCAGAGCTGAAGTTCACTCCAAGATCCCAGTCCCATGGAAAAGGATTCTCTGTCAACAACCATCTCTCTGGGCTTACTCTCCAAGCTTGTTTTTGAGAGGACTCTCCATTACTACTTTTTCTGTGGTTGTGATCCAGCGCCAACATCAGGAGTCAGGTACAGGGCCAAAGGCTTAGAGATAGAAAGATAGAAAGGTGATGTTCACTTTAGATTTCTCAGGAGCTCAAGAGGTGGAGAGAAGTGTGCACACAAGTTAAAGAACTGCTGCTCGGGAAGGCCGATGTGTTGTGAAGCTGCAGATGGAGCCACAGGGAGGAAAGCTCATCTGGACACCAGGCATAGCTTTGTGAAGGATGCCGAGATGAGTGGGAGTTGATAAGGGTGATATGAACCAGGAAGAGGGCCCTTGGCATTGCGACAGGAAAACACTACAGGGCCAAGACCATCAGGAAGGGCCGGTGACAGTGATCAATAGACTCCACTGCTTGACGACAGCCGGCCCTTCTGAGTCACTCTCCTTTCCTGGCAATGAATAGCCCCTGAGTTCACTGCCCTGCATGTGGGTTTGTTCCTGGGTTAACACCATTGTTAGGCAAAGAAACGATTCTCTATGATACAGGAGCAAACCTCTGTGTATACCAAAATCATCGGGGAAGCCTGTACAAAATATAGGGCCCTGTGGGTCCCTTACTAGGTTCTGGTCCAGGGGGCCTTTGGTGGGGACCAGGAACCTGAGTATATGGGGAGGCAGGAATCCATGGCCTCTCCTTGACCATTACTGCTGATATGTGTGAGTCAAGGTCCCAGTGAGGTCCTGGGCTCTCCCTGCTGTCTTTCTGTCTGTTAGGCTGGATTGACCCAATAGAAATGTTTCCTTTTTTTAAATGGCACAAATGCATGTTTATATGTTTAAAGTGTTTTCTCCCCTTTCTATTGTTTGTGAGAGAGAATACAATTTTAACCTACTTTACCAAACAGTAATATTAGTATAATATTGATAAATCCATACAAAAATGAACTTATCTGGTAAATAAGATACGTAATACTTTAGATGGTAATAGGATTTCATGTGAAGGTGGTAAAGGAGCAGCTGGGAAGAGGGAGAAAGATGGCTTTTTAGTTCCTTATCCCGGGGATGGAGTTTGTAAAAGGTAAGGTTTGGGAGAATAGGAACATGGGGAAAATTTATGTTTAGGCTCAGGGGAGCGGGGAGGTCCCACTCAGGGTGGGAGAAGGAGGAGGCTGAGGCCCCGAAGTGAAGGGGTGGAACATTGACTGCACATCTCAGCTGCTTTCCCTGAGCAGATCACTCACAAGGCCAGGTCTCTGTCCCCTGCCATGGTGTTGTGAGGGCAGGCTCCAGAATGGTAGAACACAGGCATGATCTGAGGGCTGCATCCGGACTGGGCTGTCCTGATCCCCTCCTGCCAAGGGAAGCAGCAGGGGGAATTTTTGCCTAGTGCCCAAAACCACAGAGCAAAGGCCACCACCTGCCTCTGGAAGGTGCTGCTTGTTCCTCTGCAGTGATCTGGCCTGCCTGACTCTAGTGTGCCATGTGGTAGATACCTACACCTTTTGTTCAGCTCTTCTGCAACCCACTGAGCTGAGAGATGGGCACATCTGCACTCAGCATGCCTTTCTGCAGACCACTGAGTCATCAGCGGAGCTGAGCTGAGTCCCAGATGTTAGAGGAACATGGTGCCACTTCCTGGACCCCCACTGGGACAGATAAACACGGGAGAAGTATGCAAGTCAATGGGATGCCAGAAGTTTGGCAGGTTGGCTCTGTCATGAACTGGGGAGGCTGGTAACATTTGGAGGGCGACAGTGTGAAGAAGGGGATTGTACTTTTCTCTGAAGTGTGGCTAGGACCCTAGCTAGCTTCTGGAGGAAAGTGAGTTGAAATATTTCAAAAGCGTGGATAGGGGATGATCTTTCCCAGCCCTAGAAATCCTTCTGGGATAGTAATGTAGTGAAGCTCCAGCATCTGACATGTGGGGCTTGGTGACTCTGGTCTGCTGTGTGACACAGGGGCCAAGAGTGGGTCTGAGCCTCAGAAACGAGGTTGGGCAGGATGCTTACTCCGAAGCTTCCATTTCCCCGTCTCTGGAGGAGGTCACTGAAATCCCCAGTCTCAGAAGGTTGAGGATGGGGCCCTGCATGAAGCACTCGGGCCTGCTGTGGGCTCAGCTAGGAGGCGGTGTTTATCCTCAGCACTGGTGTGTGTCTCACTTGCCCTCACTGTCCTCTCCAGTGGCCCATACTTTATGTTTGTAGTTTGAAGAGCTGAGAGCAGGATTTTGGCTCATATGCATGCTTTTCCAACAAAATATTGAGATACAAGCACTGGTTTTTATATTTTTAATGTCTTATATTTGAATATAGCCTAATGAAAAATGTGACTCTTTTCTGTGGTACCAGATAATCAGTAGCAAGGGGGAAATGTTGGTGTTAAATGCACTTAGGACTCTGAGAAAAAAAGAAATGTTTTTGCAAAATTTAATTTAATATTCGCACTAGCAGTTTATTCAAAATAACCTTTGTCATGCATTGTATAAATACCATGATTCCATTGACTGTTGGAAACTTTCAAAATTTGGATCCCAATGAACTCACCTATTCAGGCTATTTCTGAAAACAAAGATGGATATTCAGAATAAAAAGTCATTTTTCTCTTATGGATATGTTAAGGATTTAATTAATGGAAGCAGGTCAGGCCAGCCATGGTTACATCAAATAATCTAAGATGCTCATGGAGTCTGCTATACTTCAAGCAAATAATTATAAAATTCTACTTATATTTTATGAACAAAAATGAACATTATGACTTTTCTGTCCAAGAGTGGTGTATAGTTCATTCTGGCTGTGCAAAAATGTAGATATTCTCTGTGTCTGCCCATCAGTTTTCAGGATAAAGTCTTGTTAAAAGGAAATCATACATTATTGGAACTTATAGTGATAAAGTTACCCATGTCAGCTTTTCGTACAGACCTATTTTCCATTTCCCTGGGTAAAAAAAATCTTGGATGGATATTTTAGTCTGTTGCATGGAGAAGTGCATTTCTTGGTAAAATCTTTGTTTATTCTATTTTAAATCTCATTTATGGAATTATTCAATTATTTGATAATTTAAGAATTGGAACAGGAGTAGTAAACAAATAGCAAACAAGACTTAAAACTCAAGAAGGAGAGGCATCTCAATTCCTGACTTGAAATTATATTACAAAGTTACAGTGATAAAATCAGCATGGTACTGGCAAAGAAATAGACCTGAGGATCAATGGAACAGATTAGAAGATGCAAACACTACTACAAAGACACTCAGTCACCTTATATTTGACAAAGGGGCTAAACATGTTCATTGGAAGAAGGATAGTCTCTTTAATAAATGGTGCTGGAAAAATTGGCTTTCCACAAGCTGAAGACTGAAACTAGACCCATGTTTATCACCATGCACTAAACTAAATTCAAAATGGTTCAAAGATCTAAATATTAAAAACAGAAACACTAAATCTAATGGAAGACAAGGTACATAGAAATCTTGGAGACATAGGGTTAGGCAAAGAATTCATGAACAAAGGCAAACCACACAGGAAGTACTTTAAAGAATTAACAGTTCTTATTAAAAAGTTTTTGCACTTCAAGAGAAATCACCTACAAAGTGAAAAGAAAACCAACATAGGAAAGAATTTTAGCTGACAGCCTCTGAGACAAATAACTTTTATACAGAACATATAAAAAATTGAAAAACACTGAGCCCCCAAATTCAAAGACTGTCTCCAAAAATGGGCATCTGAGATGAACACACATTTCTCAAATGAAGATATACAAATGGCAAATAAATACATGAAGAAATGCTCACCATCACTGGTCATTCAAGAAATGCAAATTAAAACAGCATTGAGATTTCATCCCACTCCTGAAAGAATGTCTTCCATCAAGAAATCACCTGATAACAAATGTTGGCCACACTGTGGGGAAAAAGGAACACTGCTCCACTGTTAGTGGGAGTGTAGACTAGTGCAGCACTGTGGTAATCAATGTGAAGATTCCTCAAAAAACTAGAATTGGAAATTCCATTCAGTCTAGCTCTTCTCCTTCTGGGTATTTTCCCAGAAAAATTGAAAAGTTCATGTCACAGCGATCTATGTGCATCCACTTTTATAGTAGTGTAATTTGTAATAGCTAAATCTTGGAAACAGCCAAAATACCCATCAGCTGCAGAATGGATGAAAAAGATGTGGTATTTTTAAACAATAGAATATTATTCAGCTACAAAAAAGGATGATCTTGAGGCTTTTATACGTAAATGGAGGCAACTTGAGATTATCCTCATAAGTGAAATAAATGAGATTCACATTTGTAAATATCGTATGGTCTCTCTAGTATAAAAATAATAAAAACTGAAAGATTAATAAGATCCAAAATTTATAATAGATATTATAATAATGAAGGGGAAAGAAAGTGCTCTAAAGGATATAACTGTGTGTATGTTTAAGTGTGCAAGATAGATGACCATACTACTAAGATTTTGTTAGTTTATCAAGCAGAATAGTTTGTAGTCATTGTTTGATTTCCATTTTTATGCTTTGATTTTTGTAACTTGAACAACTACTTCTAAGATAACAATATGTAACTTATCAATTAGTGATTTCTTACTATTATTTTTTTGAAATTTTGTATTTTTCTACTTTTTCCTGTTTTGCTTTTCTCTAAAAAAAAAAAAAAACTCAAGAAAGAGAAGCATCTCTGATTTGCTTTATTTTTTCCCACCTACTCATTTAATTCTTCAACTTTTCTCTGATGGATGTGTGGCCCCTGCCCTCTTCAGGTGGACAGGAAATACTTTCCATGATGTGTAATGGGGAGGGGTGAGTGGGTGGGAGGCACCTCAGGATAGAGTGATTAATTCTACAGAGTGGGGCTGGAGGAGATCAGAAAACTGGAGCTGGAGCCGGGTACTTGGGTTTGGGAAGTAGCTGATAGGAGGAGAGATAAAGCCATGTCCGAGGTCATCCTAGAGACTGAGAGGTGAGAAGTTTTAAAAGATGTTGTTTGAAGCCTTGGTGGCTCTGATTACCACATTCATTTGGCTTGGAAGACTGGAAATGTTGAAGATTCCCGTTCATTTGATAAGATTTTTCTCTGTAGGGAGACATCTTGGTTGATCCTAGTGAAAGCTTTCTGATACTAGTTGTTGGTGGCACTTAAACAATTGGAAGGAAGAGTCACGTTAATGCCTCCTGCGGCAAGGTCTCGAGGAGAGTGTGGAAATTCATAGCATTTCCAGGGATGACCTGCGTGCAGTACTTGCAAATCTTTATTTATTACAAGTGTTAGATTTTCATCTTCATTCTTCTAACCCAATCCTCCCCCCACTTCCCCATGTACATGATTTTTTTTTCTGGTTTACTATTTTTCCTATTTAAAAGTACTAGGTATATTCATTATAGAAAACAAAACCACAGAAAAGAAAAGACATGGAAATAGATCATTCACAGCCCCAATGTAATAACTCCTGCTAATATTTTGGTGTTTTTTGAAATCTTTTCCAAACCATTTTTTCTGCTATACCTCTATGATAGACATGATGTTGTACACAAGAATCCATCTTTTTTTTTTTTTTTTTTTTTTTGTCTTTTTCCTTTTTATTGGTACCGGGATTGAACTCACGACTGACTGCCTGCTTGCAAGGCAGGTGCTTATGCCGCTGAGCTAAATCCCCAGCCCTACAAGAATCCATCTTATTTTATTTATTTAATATCATAACTATCAAAATTCACTTTGCAAGCATTTCCTGATACTGAGTTACCATAGTGTACCAGGTCTTCCTTTCCTTACCTCATTATTATATACAAATGGTTTCCAATAATTTTTAAAAATATATATAACACCTAAGTTGACATCTTTTCGTGAAAAAATTTCCCCATATTTAGAGATATTCTTTAAAAGTGAAGGGCAGAAATGGCCTTGCTGGTTAGGAAACATAAGCAAATGCCATATACTTCTCCATTTTCCATTCCCAGCAGGCAACTTTGTGAATTGTGAGTGCTGTCATTTAAATCCAACCAGCCAATCAGCGCATTGATGAAAAACCTTAATGGATTTGACAGATCCATTTAGTGGAATTTAAACTTCATGAAGACAAAGATATTTGTGATTTTGTTTTTACATTGACACATCAGTCACTAGGCAGGAGCATGGTAATTAGATTTGTGGGTATCCAATGGAATGTGCTTTCTGAAATGTCCCTTCATGTATGTGAGAAACTGTGAGTGCACCTCTCTCTGACACACATATCCAGATTAATCCTTCCCTTTGTAAGTCTTGTTGTGGCCTGTTTCCATTGACGATTTACTGGGAAAATTCAAGCGCAATCCGTGAGTGGACTCCAGAGTCAACACTTCCTGGAGGAGACTCCCGTTCTTGTTCCTGGACTAGTCTCACTGACAGACTTGCAGAGATGCTTTCTTGGTATTGTAGATCCATGGCATCAGAAGATGTGCCAGACACTTGTTGTTTACAGAGAGGAAGCACTATGAGAACACAGCAGATTTTAAATATCATCCTGCTTGTGTAACAGAGACCAGCATAACACCTGTTCATTGGTCCCATCCACCTTGCTCAGGCTGCTGTATAGGCTCGGTCAGCAACACACATATTGTTTATGGGGAGCTCAACACTATGGCGACTTGCTCTTCACTCTTTGGTTCCTCTGACAGTCTCCTACTGGTCCACTGAGTCCCAGCCCGAAAGTCTCCATCATTTTGGTAAAAAGTCTGTGCCTTCTTTGATAGTGCATGTGCCATTCGAACACAATGATGCTTCTCTTGTGACCCGTATCATGTTCAGTTGTAATAATCCAATTGTTGATGTCATTTCCTCCTCCATATAAGGCCTGAGGATTAAATGCCTTCCTGTTTATGTCTGCAATTTGTCAAGCACCCACCAGGTAATTTTTATACTAGCTGAAGCCTCAGAGATCCTTGGCCTCTTTTGGGATTAGAAAGCCACCTGGAGTCTCTGCAGGGGATCTGTCTCCCAAGAAGCCAGCAGATTCCAGAGAATGACTCCAGTGATCCCTGGGCTCATATACATGGCAGAGGACCCTCCTTCAGGAATTCAGTGACTCTCCCCATGATCACCCACAAGGAAAGCAGAACTTTTTTCTCTTTTGAACTTTCATAAACTGTAAAAGTTTTTTAGACAACAAAATGAAAATAAAGGGTAAGTTATAAATGCCACCTCTTAATAGGACAGCAGTTAAATTGGAGCTGTACATCTTTGACCACCATGAGAAACTACTTTCATAATTGTTTTAATTTTCTCTCTTGGTGTTATGAAGACCTTTATTACACACAGTTCTATATTAGCACCTTTATTTGTAATGAAATAAAGGTTGGAAGAAAATTGAGGTTAAAACATGGCCAAGCTTCTGATGGTTGTGTAAAGTAAAACTCTCCTCTACAGGAATTAAGCACGAATCTCACACTCCAAAAGCAGATGCCATTAAATCCCTCTTTCCTTCATTTGATAAATGTTTCTTGGACACAGAACTGATGTTTGAAGTTATGTTACATGCACAGAAAGATATAAATAAAAATGTGAAGAGCTGATATTTCAGTTTTCAGAACAAGCCCTTGTTAGGGAAAACCTCTTAGATATTTTTTTCCCCAGAAGTCTTGATCTTTTCTAAAACACAAAAGAATGTTTGGCCTTTGAAAAGCTAAAGTTTCAAATGTTGTTTTCCTGTTAGTAGTTAAAATCAGCAGATAGTCAGATGTTACAGATTGAAAGAAACCTTTATTTACTTCTTTTCTACAAGAAAAATTGTATATTGTATGGCATAGTTCTTCAAGGTTTTTTTTGCAGTCGAGAGTTAGGCAACTCATATGATTTGTGTGATCTTATGTGTGTGAGTGTGGTGGCAAGGGGTCTGGGGGTTTGTTTTCAAAGTAAGTTTCCATTCTGGGATTAAATCAAGGGAGATATTATCATGGGAACTATTCCTTACTCGCCAGGCATTAGGTACTGGTCATCATGTATAAACTATTTTGTCACAGCATTAGAGATCTCGTTTTTATGTTACATTGAATCATCTGTGATTCTTGTATCTGCAGACAGAGCAGTGAAAAGCCTGCTCTTGAGTGTGTTGAAGTCTCAAATAGAAACAACCTCTGTGTCTTCCAAATGGAGAGGATGAATATTGGAACCGCAGGAAAACTAAGACACTCGAGATCATTATTTGAGGTCAGGAGGTTTCCTGCTAAAAATCTCCCATTTAAACCCAAGGGGCCTGGACTCAAAGCATTTTTATCAGAGGGCTCTGGAGTCAGGGATATGCTTTGACTGCTGGCGCAAGGTTTCTGACCTGTGAAATTCCAGAGCCAGCGTTTGAACTGAGGCTTTGCTGAGAGGACTGATGCCTGCATGTGCTGGTGCGGGTGGATTTTAAAGAAGTCGTTTGTGTATTTTTAAGTGCATTGTGGAAGAGGCTCTTAGCACTTATAAACCATGTTACATTTCAACATGGTTGACAACATTAGCCTTCCTTTTGATGAATCTCAGTTAGAGGGGTGCTGCTGTTTTTGTTAAACAGCCAACTAGCAGCCAAACTGAAGTCGGGTGATGACTTGAATAATATTGTTTATGAATCAAAAGCTGAGGTGTGACCTGGGTGTCTTGGGACTTGTAAATGGATTCTGACCCAGTTCCAGAGGAGAGGTTTCAAGATGGCTTTAAGCAGAGGGAGCCCCTTTGGAGCAAAGGCCTCTGGAGGAGAAAGCTTTCAAAAGGGACGACATTTATTTAGATGTTTAAGCTTTAGTAAATATTTTTTAAAATCAAAATCTCATGACTTTGGAGCCATGCCTCAGACACTTCTCCCAGTCGGCGGCTTCATAACATAACTAATTACCAAACGTGACTCACTGTTATTTGTTCTGGTTGTGAATTAATAGGGTTGGAGCTCTGTTATGAAAAGAAGAAACAATGACTGATTAGATCCCAACCCAAACTCAGATCAATTGCTAGTTTGTTTCCTATTATTGATCTGGCTGGTTGTGGAGACCGCTGTATGTTTCATACCCATGGCTGATATGTAATGTTAGAGCCCCGAGAAAGCCCACACCCGTCTCATGTCTAGGGTCCTGTTGTCCCTTCTTTCATATTTAGGATCATGAGGATACTTTCTTTCTTAGAGAAAGACTGTTTCCAAATTCAGGAAATGGAAGTTCTGCTTTAGGGGTTGAGGCCAGAACTAATGGTTTTGCAACTTTCACTAAACTTGATTCTACTGATGGAACTCCGTTAGCACACTGCTGTGGGAAGCCTGTTGTCTAAAGCTCAGTTTTAGGAAGGAGGCTGTCTGTAAATCCTTGAGTGACTGTCACAGAGCCTGTCTATCCAGTTCCATTGTGAGCTGCCTGAAGTCTAGTTTGGACTGCCACATGGTATTTATCTTTGTTTCATTTTATCTTTTTAATCCAGGGCAATTTTAGAAATTAAATGGACTGTTTGTGCTGTGTGCCTGTGTTTGTGATGTGTATTTGTGTGTGTGTGTGTGTGTCATGAAAAACAGGGGCTTTTTCTCTTTTCACTATTTCAGGAGATCCACATTGGCCAAAGTGGTGTGGAACATTGAGTGGTATGGCTGTTTCTTTTTCTTTTTGTACAATACTGGGGATGGAGCTCACACCCTTCCTACTGAAGTATATCCTCAGCCCTCCAACCCTCTTCTTAAACTTTGAAGCAGAGTCTTGCTAAGTTGTCCAGGTTGGGCTCAAACTTCAATCCTTTTGCCTCAGCCTCCCAGAGTGTTGGCATCTGGATGCAACTTGAGTTTTGACACATGATGATTGTCAGATTACAAGTAAATGTGCTGACTAGAGCCTGTGACTACAGGGCCACCTTTCTGGCACTTGTCCACTGGCTATTCAGTGGGACAAGGTAGGCACTGAGGGGACCTGCCCAGCTGATCCCATGGCTCAAATGGAGCAGGAAGTTTTGGAAACCTCTGGAAGAAATTTTGTGGTTTTCCCTCCCATCCCTGCCTTTGTGGTGTTGGTTTCAGGAAGAATTCTCCCCTTTACAACAAGTTCTGAGGCCTTGTGTGCAGGAAGGGGGTCTGGGGTGGCTCCAGAAGTTTCTCCCTGACCCAATGTTGCCCCTGCTGTGTACATCCCTGTGCTGAGAATCACACTGTCCTCGGCCTTCAGGATTTCACCTTTTTGTCCTCAACAGTTTGATCCATGAAATTGCACTATTGTGTGGGCATTTGTCTGTTTACTATAATGAAGACAACCGAATTTGTAATTGTCTATTAAATGGTCTATTAAATAGTGTCATAGCTAGAGGGACCTCAGCAAAAATAATTCAGCTTTTCAATGCTTCACAAACTCCCTCTTCTCACTCTGTTCCGAAGCACTTTTTGGGAAGACAGCTTAAAGCATTCTTTCTTTTATTTCTAAAAATCTCTTAACCTGAAGGTATTCTGGTGAATTTTTTTCTTCTTCTGGAATTCAACTCCTTTTCTCACATTCCCTTGTCTTCCCACTGGGTTGCAGATCCAAAGACAAGCTCCTGTGGCACTGTCTGTTGACAAATGGTTTTTCTTCCTGGCTTTCGTCCTGTCCTTGTCAATGAGATTGTCCGGTTTCTCCTGGGTTTCCCGTGTGACCTGGGCCCACTGCCCAGCCACAGCACCCCCACCCCAGCCTCATCTTCCCTGTTGCCTCACTACCACTGATAGCTTCATCTGCCACGGTGAGATGGACACACAATGTGTACTGCACATGCTCAGGTCTGCTCTCCCACACGCCCCCGTCCCTACTCTCCAGTTTTCTTACAGGCCCATTTTGCATTTATGGAATCCTGAAATATCAGAGTTAGAAGGTGTCTTAGAGACCTACTCATGTGGGTAGGCTCCCCAAGAGGCAAATGTCCCACTGATGTATACAATATGCTTTCAGGCAGTGTGCAGATAGAAAAATAAAAATCAATAATTAGGAACTTGTCACTTATTGCTTGTAAGTAAAACTAGCTAATCTTATCTACCATTTCATACCTAAAGATAAACACAGAGAAAAATCAGATTAAAGTAGTCTTTTTTTTTTTAAATTTCAAGAAGAGGTGAATAAACTTAGGGAAAGTATTCAGTAAATGCTATGAAGTGGATTTGTGGGACACTGTGAAGGTGGGTGCAGGATCACCTAAAGTCACTCCCTTGACAGTGAGGGAGAGGGGGCTTATTAGATAACTGACTCATTTAGAAGGAATAAAGCACTACCGAATTTTTTTTTCTGGGTCACTGAGAGATGAGGGTGACCCCAGAGGCCACTACTCCAGTTAGTATCTCAGATAAGAAGCTGCTTGGCTGTCAAAATGAAGACCCCCAGAGGATACCAGGCTTCCTGGAGGATTTAAGGGATGCTGAGCAACTAGACCTAGGTCTCCTGCAGAGCTCTACAGCCTATCCAGAGCACCAGGAAAGCAAAGGCCATCAGTGGGATGGGCTCTGGACTTCCTCCTCCTGGCTGAGTTGTATTGATAGTGGTCTTAGGTGATACCATCAGCATCTGATTCTCCCACCAGCATTGCCCGTTCCTCCAGCCATCCTGAGTCACCCATTCTATGTGCAGGGACAGAGCAGTTTGTGGAGATAGCTATTTGTGTTTGGCTTGTATTTTCCCCATTCTCACTCTCTTGCCCATTAAATCGGTCAGGTTTAGCCAGGTCCTGTTGAGAACCTTACAGCTACCATCTTCCTTCCCAGCAGACCCCCATATTTGGGAGCTAGTTCCAGAGGGTAAACATACCTGGAGGAGTCATTCCTGCTGTTTTTTTTCTCCTCTGCTTGTGATTGGTCATCATGTTGTCCTGTGATCTTAGCCAACAAGACCTATGAATTCCTCTAGGGGCTTCTAAAAAGAGAGAGGAGAAATTCCTATCTACATGGGATATTGTGGTGTAAGGTGTGATATTTGGTATGTTGTAGTCATTTTTCCCCATATGTGTATTAAACATTCTCTTAAGAATAAAAAAAAAGAGTCTCTTAACTCTTCTGTGTCCTACAATTAGTTGTGTTCTGTCCAAAGGAAATGTTCATGTCAGACTCTATCCATCTTGGTTTGTTTTTCGAAAGCTGAGCTCTTGAAGAGCTATGCTGGAGGGAGTACATCTCAGGACTTTATGATAGAGGTGCCTGGGTCTCCACAGTGCACTCAGGAAAGCTCTTCCTTAGCTCTAGGGCTCCCAAGAGTGCCAGGATTCCTGTATCCTATAGCCCACAAGAGAGTCACCAGGCTCCAGTGATGAGGCTATCTTCGAGGCCTGTAATAAGCTGGGGATGCAAGCCCCAGCCTAATTTTGGACATCCTAGAAGCTCCCTGTACTCTTATATGTACAAGAGAAGGGTAGAAGCTTGCAAGTAATGGTGATGTCAATGCTTCCTAATGGCAGGGATACCTGGAGTTAGATTTTATTTTATTTTAGAGAACTCCTGACTCCAAGAAGGATGACTTATTCCTCTTGTATCATATTGTGCAGCTAGCTTGCTGTGCTCCTTGTCAACAGTTTGTGGGGTCTTAAAGCTGAATTCTTTCTAGAGCATGTTCAAATGAGGAGAGTATAAAGCCGTATTCACCAATTACACTTAGGGTGTGAGCAGCTGCTCCACATTTTGTGATGGTCCACCAACCTCTGCCTTCTTCCAGTGGAATAGCCACTGGGGTTGTCCATATTATGCAACATTAGGTCCTTCCTTCTAGAAAGAGCTTCAAGGATAATGTCTTTACTGGCCTTTCGTTTGGTATTATGACACCATTTGTTACAAACTGTATTTTGAGTGGCGCTAATTCAGCATGTTAAGATGTTACTCTGTGGTATTCTCTGATGAGTGAGCAGTTGGGATAGTATAGCAATTGCCCTCTGCATTCAATTTGGCAGTGCCTTTTTCATGGTATCCTTATCATAAGTCATGCTATAATCGTTTTCCCCAAATGATAATTTTTTTCCTGATGAAAATGTCTAGCACTGCCACAGCGTTTCCTGTCCTCTGTCACATTTTTAACATAACACTTTTTATTTTTGAACAAATTTTTAGATTTACAGGGAAATTATGAAGATGATGCACATTTCTGATATGTCTTTCCCCCCAATATTCGTATCTTAAATACTCATGGTGCATTTACGAAAATACACAAGTCAACAGAGACACATGACTATTACCTAAATTACAAACTGAATTTGGACTTACCCAGTTTTGATTCTTTCACCAATTCCTCTTCCAGTTCCAGAATCCAGTCCAGGATTCCACATTGCATTTAGGCTCAGTCACTTTTAATTTTATTTTTGAGACAGTTCCTTTTTTCCCATTCTGTCTTTAGCACACAGCTTTCAGTCACGTATCATGTTCATCTTGTGGCCTTCTAGTCACGAAAATGTCATTCCTGTCACTGAATGTAGAAGTCATCTTGGATAATGTCTCCTTAATAAAGTTCCCAACTTCTATATAGTATCTGCAATGATGGTAAAACTTTGACAAAATTTGAAGACTGTCTGGGCCAGGTGCCAGATCTTCAGTGCAGCTTCCAAATAAAATTTGGTGAAATATATTCCCCAGAGAACTTGTATGTATGTGCTCATGAGCGAAAGGATTTTTCTTTGCATGCAAATTTATAAATTTCCATATTCTTTCTTGTTTATGGGCCAAAAGGTTATGAGGAAAATGGATTTGTATTTTTATCTTTTCTGTGAAAAGATTAGCATATGCTGTCTTTAAAATGGTCTTAATAGTTTTTAATATCCATACTTTCCTATATGATTGTCTAAGTAATCCAATTGGGAAATTAATTGCTTGAGCTCGTAAGTTTCTGAGTACAAGACATAGAAAGGATATCAGCACATAATTCTGTTTGATGATGTGTTGAGATAGACTTCTTTTTTTTTTTTTTTTTTTTTTTTTTTTTTTAATTTTTATTTAAGGAGAAAAGAAAAGAAAAAAAAACAGTGAAGGGTACAAGTTATACAGATTTACAGAAGAAAAAAAATGCGCAGTAGGAAATCACTAGTTAATAGATTACATATTGCCATCTTAGAAATAATTGTTCAAGTCACAGAATTAAAGTTTGTAGAGTGGACATTCCAGCAATGATACTGCAAACAGTTCTGTTCAATGATCCATTAGAACTCTGTGATATCATTTTCTGTCTTATACATTTAAATATACATGCAGTTATATAGTTTAGAGCATTTTCTTTTCCTCTCTTTTGTACAGTGACTATTACACATTTTGGGTTTCATTGCTCCCACTGTTCTTATTGCTTTTTTGGAAGAGAGTAAAACCAAATGTGACATGACAGAACAGAATCGGTCAAGTCAAAAGGGTGGATATAATAGATAATATAAAAACATAATACAAGGTGATCAACAATGGTTACCCTAATGCCTCCCGCTATTTCTAATAGAATTGCCTATATCGTTAGTTGTAATACTATTGAACAAAACCGTAAAGGATAAAACCGACAAAACCAAAACATTGGAGATATTGTAGGTCTTCAAAAGTAGATAGAAGTCAACGAGAATGGGCGTTATAATGAATCTCATTATCTTCTCAGCTGATGCCTAAACTTTCGAACCTGATACTATTCAGCAAAACAGAATAGAGGAACCTCAGTCAAAAACAAGATGGTGAGAGTAATACAGGGCTTCAAATCGAGAAAATAGAAAGTCAAAGTGGGTTACTATATTATATCCTGCTATATTTTTCCCTTTAATTAAATGGATAACAATAAAAAAGTATATAATGGAGTGGAGATTGAGAAAAAGAAAAAGAGGGCATAACAGCGAAACAGGGCAGATCAAAACATAACCTTTTAAGCAGAATAGTGTTTCACCACCAGATATTTCCGACTTAAAAATAGTTACCATATTGACTCCCTCCCTGAAGTCCTTGAGTACAACTTCATATACTGTAGCATTAAGTATATCAAAACAATGTAAAACCATTTAAGAGAATGACAGCATTATAGAGTATTTGGAATTGACTAACAGAAAATGAACAATGGTCTCTGTATAATCTCCTTGTCTTTAAAAGGTTTTTGCTTATACTAACGTACATAACAAAATCCAATAAGATACAACCTGGTTAGACCATTGGAGACAGAAGAACAAAAGCTAGATGAGACTTCAAAACAAGATGGTACTGAATCAGCATTACCTATTAAGATGTCATTTTCTCAAAAATAGCTGTTCCTATCATCCAATCTTCTCTGTCTCATTTCTGTTGAGCTCTTTTTCTGTCAGTAGCTGTCAGTTTGTCTTCTTCATTTTGTTCTCTGCTCCATTCGTTGTGGCCTCCCTGCCACTATTTCTGGGTTCTTTGTATTTTTCTTTTTTTAGAATATCCTGCAATACTTTCTGTAGAGTTGAATTGGTGGTTGCAAATTCCCCCAGTTCCTCTTTATCCTGGAAGCACCTCGTTTTTCCATCAATTTCCAGGGACAGTTGTGCAGGATATCTCAATCTTGGCTGGAGATTATTATCTTTCAAAGCTTGAATTATTTCCCCCCATGCTCTTCGTGATTTGATGGTTTGTGAAGAGAAATCTGCTGTAATTCTGATGGGTGTTCCTTTGTAAGTGATCTGTTTCTTGTCTCTTACAGCTTTTAATATTCTGTTCTTGTATTGAATTTCTGGGATTTTTATTATTATATGCCTGGGTGTTTCTCTGTTAGGGTTGTAGGTAGCTGGGGTCCTGTATGCCTCATACAGCTGAGTATCTTTACCTTTTGCTAAATTAGGAAAATTCTCCTGGATTATTTCTGTGAGTAGCTTTTGTAATTCATTTGTTTGTGTCCCTACTTCTTCTTCTATGTTCTTAATCCTTAAGTGGTGGCTCCTCTTATCATCTTCTTGTCTTTGTATTATTGCTGTTTGTTTCTTTGTTATTTTTAAGAAGTTTTTCATTTCATTCTCCCATATTTCAAGTCTGCCCTCCAGTTCAGATAGTCTGTCCTTAGTTTCTTTCAAGCTGTTATGCCAGTCTTGTATAGACTTATTAATTTCTTGATAGTCCCTTTGAACCTGCTTCACATACTCAATGCTTTCTCTGTTTTCTCCATCAAGCAATTCTCCCCTCTTTTTCTGTTCTTCCATTCCACCATCTGTTTTTTCCTGGGTGGTGTTTAGCATTTCTCTAACTATTCTGCATACTTCTAGCTTCAGATCATTGATAACTTCATTCCTGAATTGGTCTATGAGGCTCTCAATATGGTGCTTAATGTATACTGGTGCGGCGTCCATTATTGCCTGTTTCTCAGGATTGGGGGCCGAGGAGCTTTTTTTGTTGCTTCCCTTCCCCATATTTTTTGTTCCTTATAAAATGCAATCTTACAAAGGAGGCCCGGCTTCCCTGCCTGTCAGCCACAGCCTGATCAAATTGCGCTGGCTAGTTGTTCCCGCCCACCGCTGCGCACCAGGGAGTCGGAGGAGGCAGCCTACGCGGAAGTCAGTCGCTCCTCCGGGCCATCGTCCGGCTCTGGGATCTGGGTTAGGCTAGTCTAGCCTAGAGAGTCCGCCAGCAGCGTCACTCAGGCCAGGCACTTTTCTCCAATCCCGTCCGAGAGGGGAATGGCGCCCAGAGAGATCTCCGCTAGAGTCAAACTGTGGTGGGGGGTCAGATTCTCACTCACCTCGCCACCAGTCAGTTTTCGTGTACACCTCTGTCCGTCCTTTTTTTTTTTCGACTCCGTTCTCCCGTTCCCAGAGCTCGGCGCTCCCAGAGCTCGGCGCGTCTCTCCTTGCTGAGCCGCTGTGGAGATAGCCGGCCGCCGCACGGCGGGAAATCCAAACCGGTTTCCGATGGCGCGGAGTCGAGCCTCCACACCGAGATTTTTCTGTTCCTATTTTAGCGCCAGGACTGTATTCCAAGTTGGATTCTCTCAGCCCAGTTCGTTCCTGAGTCAGCAGAGCATATCTCTACTGATTCGTGTCTCCCTAGTCCGCATTATTTCTGGCCTCTGAGCCGAACCTTTCAGAGAGCCTCTGGTAGTTGCTGTTGTCTGTCCGCCATGTTCTCTGGTCTCTCCGAGATAGACTTCTTCCTGGAATTGATTTTTGAGTCCAGAGGCACGAGCTGTGATCTCATTTGCGATGGGTGGAGGCCGACATTGCTGTTTGATACCAGCTCTCTGCATTTGTGCTATGTCTACATTTGCCTTTGTAAAATCATAAAACAAAATTACAAAGTAAAAAAGAATTCTATAATCAATTATTTGGTTTTTGTGACACCACATCTGACCTGGCAGATCTGTTTCTCACTAAATTGTTATCCATTTCTTATAGACACGTGTGTGTGTGTGTCATTGTTATTATTCTAGCGGCTCACAGACCCTCTCAAAATAACATTTGATAATGGGTATCCAGGTCAAGCTAATCCTTTGGGATACAAATAACATAGCACTAGTCATTGGAGCTTAGCCTCACTGTGTAAGTTTTTAATATGTGTGAATATATATATATATATATGCCCTCTGCTCGCAGCTTTGTGAAAGTTTTTTCTTGGTTTACAGTCTTAAGGCCTGGGTACAATGTCCATGACTGGTTTTTTGACTCTAAAGTAGGTAAGCTTTTTTTGCCAAGTCTTTATATATCTCACTTAAGACCCATTTCCTGGTTTCAGCTTGCTCAACTGCCCCATGCGAACACAATTTCTCCCTCCTCCTGGCACGCGCTCATTTTTCATGTGATACAAATTACTTTGTTGATACAAATTTCATGTGATACAAATCACTTTTCCCTAAGCATGCTACTTCTACTCCCTGGAGTCCAATGCCTTAGCTTGCAGGAGATCTGTGTGGGTTCCTAAGCTAGCAATGAGGGCACAATTTTGAGCATCCATGATGTGCTGGATGCCACACATTCCCTCATGGACCTTGTGAACCTTGCCCACAACTTTATGAAAAGTTTTTACTATTCTTCTCATTTTGCATGGAAGGAAATAGGCTTGGTGAAATCTCAAATAGCTCTCCTGGGTCATGCAGCTCATCAGTGGGTGAGCTAGAAGCAGACCCCACATTTGTCAGCATTCTAGAGACTTAATCTCATTTCCTCTTCAAAGACAGACTTGCAACCACACAATAAATGTGGCACAGTGAGCCCACAATAAATATTTTTAACTCATCAGTCTAATGTTCTTTCTTAAACAAGGAAAGACCCACTCTCCTAACCTATATTGTAACTGTATAATATAGGCTCGCAGTCTGCTGTTTAACTGCCCTGTGATCTTTGAATGATTTTACTGTATTACCTGCTGTCATTCTTACATTCTGAAATTGATTTTAGAGTAGTGAAATCTTCCTTTCCATGGAGCAATATTATGTGCTCCCTCCATCCTGCATAGGCAAGGGGAAAGCTCTGTCAGCTCTTAGAAGTCTCTGATCACATTCATTGGTCACATGAGAGCTGTGAACCCCTGCCTTGTGCCCCTCCCCAGTACTGTGGATCTGTCTGCAAGAGCAGAGCTGACATGGATGCCCGTGAATGGGTGGCTTTCCTTGGAGCTGAGAAACTGTATTCAAATATGTTTGGGGCAGCATGATTTTCCTGGAATTAATGTGAGTGATTCCAGGGGCCAAGGGAGGAGAGGGAAGAGTGACCAGCCTGGCTGAGGATAAGATGATCTCCACACATTTGATCCTCCTGTGAGTCCTCAGATGAGTTAGTCTGGGTGTGGGTCCTACCATTCATTACTAACTGCTCTCATGTCTTTATTCATACCAGCATGGCTCTATGTGATGGTATAGCACAAGGTGATGCTCAGAAGAATGTGACTTTCCAGCTTCTAGCAGGAAAGGTAACAGGTGCCTTTGGAAGCACAAATTAGAGAAGCTAACAGGACTCTGCTGGATCTTGAGAAGCAGAAGGTAGTTGAGGCTAAGGCAATTGTTCAGAAATCCTCCCTCCCTCCAGTACAGAGGCCAAACATATGTTGATAGAAAAAGAGCTGATTTTTGCAAGCATCTCTGTCTTCCCCATTGACACAGATGTATGTAACCAGGGAGTCCTATGGTCAGTTTGGAGGAAATCTAGTGTTTTAGTCATCTGTGAGCAGTGAAGGTTGGGGTACACCTCTTGGGGTTGCCTTGTGTCAGTGATTTCTCCAATGTTCTCTTTCCCATGTCACCAACTGCTACCTAAGAAGATGACTTATTCTCTTCCCTTTTGTCTCATTATCTTTATGCCATGTTTGTTAAACTTTATGCTGATTCAAAATGGGATCATGCCACACAGACTTTATCAAATCATAGATAGAAGAGAGGATCTCCTAGAATGTCATTGCCTTTGGAAGAAATGCCCTCCCACATAAAGGTTTATTTTGAAAAAGTCTTTCTGATATTTTACCTTGGCAAACTATCTTTTTTGTTGTTGTTGTTAGGAATTAATCTCTAGAAGGACTTGCTTCGGACATTCTCGCTTGCTCTTGGTGTAACTCCTGGCTTTGCTTGGTGACAAGCCAGACTATGGTAAGAATTAGAGTAAAGCTCATGGCATGTGCCTGTCAGTTTGGCCTGTTTCAAAGCTTCACCAGGCTTATGATTTGATTTGATTTGATTTGACTTGTATAACATGCCTCTGACGGTGGGCCTTAGAGAAGTTAACTGACATGCCCAGGGTCACAGGTGGAAAGAACTGGGAATGGGACTTGGATCTCATGTCTGTTTGTTTTTAAACTCAGTTCTGGGAAGAATGTATCCCTGCTATAGTGTTTGGGGACCCACTAAGATATCTTCTGACACCCACTGCCCTTGTACCTGGTGTTAGCAAGATGCAGGATGATGGCACCAGTGGAATCTTCCCTACTCTTCTGATGAAGGACAGGTCTGTTTCTAGAGGCTCCCAACTCTCTGCTGTGGCAGCCCGCCTGGGAAGGTCTCTGCAGAATGCACAGCAAAGACTTCTCCTCCTAGCAGCCCAGGCAGGAGCAGAATTTTATCTGCAAACAGTGCTTCAAAGTGGTCTCCTCCTCTGTCCATCCCGGTCCTCTCTCTTGCCTGCCACACCTTTCCTTTTCTGAGTACATATTTCCTTCCCTCCCGGAAAGGCTGTGATCTCCCTTTCCCTGTGTTCTTCCCCAGTGAGTGAGTGTTTGCTGTCTAGGTCTGAGGTTGGTGGGGATGAGCCATCCAGGAAGAAGTTACATGGGTCTGGAGGGAGCCAATGGGTCTTGGTTATAGATTATATTCCAGTGGAAAAAGCTGGAAAGCACACAAAGTAAAATGCAAATGCAAAATGCAAAATGGAGAAATTCCTGTGCACACATTTGCCTAGCCTCATGTTAATGGAGTAAGACAAAGAAGCCAGTGGGTTCCAAGCACTTAGAAGAGAGCTCTGAACATTTAGCAGAGCTGAGGTCCAGAGCATCACTTCCAAGGCGTGCGTGGCTGGGCACAGAACCAGCTCGCCAAGGTTGCTGTCAAACAGGTAGGAGTTTGCAGGCAGCTACCTCACCAAGAGCTCATTGGGCACTCAGAGAAGGCTGGCAAAATCAAACTGCTCCAAAGACCTGCCACTTGGGGGCAGCAGCTTTGAATATTTCACACTACAAGCCGCTCTGTATGTCACCAGCACACACAACTTGCACATTAACAAATGACATCTCAAAAATCAAACTGTTTAGGGTAGAAAATCCTATTTTAATGTCAGCCCAAAGTTTCCATTTATATTCCTATTCAAATTGATCTCTGGAAAATAATCCATATGGTTACAACTTGGGAGAAAGTAATTGATAAAGCATAGAAATCACAGGGTGGAATAACTCAGAAAATCACAGTGTACAGGCGATTTTCTGAGTGGATGAAACTGGGCTTACAGTTTATGCGGGAATATTTGAGCTAAATTAATTCATGAAAGAAGATAATACAATGTACTATCATTTTAAAGTAATTTAATCATGAAAACTAAAAATTTGGAAGAAAACAGATATTTTACTTAATAGAAACCATCTGTACCGTACAGTAGGCAAATTGTACAAAAATGAATAAAACTGTCTCAGGAGGAGGGTGGCTCAGGCACGGCTTCTGTAATGAAGATGTATATGTGCCTGTTAGCATTTGCATTGTCTATTAGAGGAGGTAAATCGCACCAGAGTCTAAGGGAAACAGTTACAAATTTTTATTACCATCATATGACTGATGACAAATGCAGCAATAGAAATAATGCATACGAGATGGGTCTGTACCCAAGGCCAAATGGCTTCCTACTCTGGACCAGTCCTCACAGCTAAATCTTTGCCGAGTTTGGGTCACACACAGAGTTGTTTTCTGTCTAGTGATTGCTGTTTCAGTGGCCACTACCCACAAGGAACATCTTTTAACTTGTTTAGGCTCCAAGTGAGCCATTTTTTAATTTGATTTGGCTTCACCAGGGAGGTAGCTAATTTAAAGACTTCTGGAGCAGCCTTTTTTTTTCCGGTGGACTTTTGGCTGGAAGGATGCAGGCGGACGATTTGCAAAATGTTTCCTCTCTCCTGTTAACCTGCATCAAAATGCATTTGTTTGACAGGATACTTTTGTTCTCTGGTAGGAGGGGCCGGCTCATTCCCTCTCAGTTGCTGAAGGTCGAGTGGCCACATTTTTCAAAACAGGCACTTGTTCCTAATCTGCAAATTAACTAAATAATCACAACTGCTAATTATACAGTATCAGGCCTGGAATACATAGGGCTTGAGTAATAATCAGCTTTTTAAATTAAGTTGGTGACAACCACTATTAGCTGCTGTGATTTAATAATCCCAATAAATGTGCACATTTTAAAAAGGGGCTCTTTGTAATTTTTTTCCTCAGCATTTGCAACTGAATCTGTTAATGAAAAGAGAACACAACAGTTTTATGTTACAAATGATGCCATAATAGGTAAATAAAAGGGCTCCTCCAGACACTATGAATGATCAGGATGCGGCGAATATGAATTGGAGACGGGAGGCAAGAGCGAAATTCAAAATCAAATTTCTATTTCTGTGTGTTAAAAAGAATTAAGTCCAGAAAGAGAATCTGATTTTTTTTTTTTGTATATTAAGCATTTTAGGGCAATAAGAAACAGATCCCATTAACAAATATGTAAAGTAAAAATACCTCCCTTAAGATTTAGACTTTGGCAAATTTAGAACAAATGAGATGCAATTTTCTACCTCATATGCTTGCCTGCCTCACCTAATATTATTACAACGTAATGGCTCCAACAGCCGACCCACCAGCAGGGTAGTGGGGCACACCTGGGCGGAGCTGCATCGCGGGGACTCGACCCCCATTTCCCAGCTCCACATCTACCCCACCCCCGAAGTCTTTGCAGCTTTCTGAGACCCCCAAGGGAGGAGGGCAGCGCAACGGAAATCCCCAGCCGCTGAGCCCCGCTCTCCAAGACCCTCTGCGGGGGGCTGGGGCGCGAGACATTTATGCTCACACCGCAGGAGGGGGTAGTGCGGTTCAGGCCCCAGGAAGAACCCTAACCTTGCCGGGAACGCCCCTTCCTCCTACCTCCGTTTCCCCACACTCAGTAACATTTTTTTTTCTTTTTAGTGGTCAATTGAAATTTTATGGCTACGTTATTTAAAAGAAACTACAGAAGCACTAAATGAGAGAAGGATGATGGAAACGTTGCCTTTCTTTTACAATAATTACTCTTGATAGTAATTTGAACTAATTTGCACTAAAAACACCCATTTAACCAATCTGCTGAAAATAGGGACTTATTGTGTATTGTTGTGCAAGACCTCAGTACTCTTCTCAAAATCTGCATTTAGTGTGAACCGCTGTGCATTAGCCTGGCTGAGGCTTACACTACCTGAACAACAATCTCATATTGTGTTTTATGCCAAAATGAGCTGGTTTCTTGCAATCATACTTTTCATAGATAGTGCTTACAAACAGGAAGATGAGGGCAGAGGTTGGAGCCAGGTTTGAGGCTCTGTGTGACCTTAGACACAATCCTTTAACTTCATGTCCCAGAGTTATCAAAGCAAGAAAATTATTAACAAAATACTTCAATCTCTTCACTCTCTAAGGCCTTAGCAACACATTTGTCTATCTATCTATCTATCTATCTATCTATCTATCTATCTATCTATGTTATGCTTCATCAGAATTTTGATAAATACTGATAAGCTTCTGGGGAGTGTGGCTGTCTCTGTACATTGTCAGTGGCTGGTGATTAATTATCTTCTTCCTTCTCTCAAGGACTGGGTGACTTGGGCAGTGGAGGGTGGGGACAGTCCTGCTGTCTGTCTGTCTTCTCTGTTTAACTAATGTTTTTTTTTTTTTTTTTTTTCCATTTCTGTTCAAAAAAAAGAGGTGAAGAACCTAGTCTGGCTATAATCTGGGAATCATTTGGAATCTCGAGTGTTTTTCTTTTTTCCTGCCTTTTTTTCTCTCCTTGAAAACATTTCAATCTAAAATTTGGAGAGGAAAGGATTTAAAACCTAGAGGAAAGCTTTTGTTCTCTTTGGTGGACCTGGCAGCTAAGACTGGAGGTGAGCTTTCCAGGAGGTTAGAATGCAGTGTCAGGGGACCACTAAATTAGAATTAGATGACTCCCCCCATCAAGTCTCTCATTTTACAGATGGGGAAACTGAGGTCTCTGAGGGTACACATCTGCCCAAGGCAAGCCAGATGGAGGACTTGGACATATTTCAGTGTGTTCCTTTATTTGTGTCAGTCCCCCAAATGATCACATTTTCTATATCCATATGAGGGAGCCACATAATATTCTGAATAGGGAATAGCATTTCTAGAATTAGTATAGTGATGAGCTGAAAGCCAAGGAGAGACTGTTTTATCTTCTTCCTGTGGCTTTGTCCCTTTCCTTTCCCCTCCTTCCCTTCTCTTCTCATTCCCTCCTTTCTTCTCCTCTTTCCTTTCTTCTCTTTTCCTTTAGTTGCTTCTTTTTTCCTGTCTCTTGTGTTCTTTATGGCATTCAGGTAACTTTGAATTTGGAGGCTCTCCCTCTTGCGCTTCACAGTGCAGACCTTTCGGAGCCAGGAGGTGTGCAGATCCGCATATTGGACACAAAGCCTGGCGCACAGGAAAGCTGCCTGGGCAGGAGAGGGCTGCCTGTGGGGCCAGAAGAGGGTGGCCAGGGTGCAGGGGCCGGGCACTGCTGCTCTGGGAAATGCACTTCGTGTTTGGGCCTCTGGCCAGAGAACCTTTTGGTGGTAGGGAACCCTGCAGAGGCCAGGAAGTCTTGGGTCAGAGAAAGAAAGAAGGGAAGAAAGGAAGGCAGCTCCTTCTGCCCCAGCTAACTGGGAAATATGGCGAGGTTGCTCCATTCGTGCACAAGATGGCACTCTTAAGCTTTCCAAGGAGTGGGGCTGGAAGAGCAGTAAATGTGCCCCAGCGCTTCCTCCCCGAAAGACTGTACAGGAGGCAGGAGGAGGACAGTTGTAGGCCCCCTTTCAGGCGCCCACAGCCGGGGGGATGCTGCACTCTGGGCTAGGCGGGCTCTCAGGGACACACTGAGGGGAGCCACAGCTGTCAGGTCCACGAATCGTCGAGGTGGTCCTCACTGGCCCAGCACTGTTGGACTCATCCTGAATGGGGATGAGGAAAGTAGCACTATTTAAAGTGCCAGCTCTGATCCACAGAAAGCCACTAGCAGGCCAGGGCAAATGGGCTGAATCCCTGGTGTTCAAGATGCCCCTGCCAGGTGGTGATGTGCTAGAAGTTCCTCTAATTGCTGGTGGGAGGAGATGGGGTGTCTGGAAAGCCCCTGGGTCCCTACTGTGGGTCTAGGACCCTGAGCACACCCAGAACCTTTCCCTGGGAGATGCTCCCAGGACCCTGTGTAGGCCAGAAAAGGTAGCTGCTGTATTCAGCATCTCCCTTGGCCATGATCACCACTTGTTTGCCAGCCGGTCCCTGAGGACAGGAGTCTGTAACACACAAGTCAGGGATGGGCTATGGGTGGGCACACTGGAAAGGCTGTGAAGTCAGATTACCTCCCACGACCAAGCATACAACTCAGGAACCAAAGAGAAGGGATTTTGGATGCACAGGGGTGTCTGGGGGAGCTCAGGTCCAGGTGCCAGAAAGCAGTGTTAGGAATGGGACTAGAAACCCGCCTTGGAGTGAGGGTAACTAGGCAGGGAAGTGGGCATTCATGTCACTCAGCTAAGGAACAAACACTGTAATGTGCCACCAAACCTGGGTCCCATGAGAGTGACCTAGAACCCATGAGAAAATGCAGGTGTCACTGCAGGTGACCAGGAGAAGTGCCCTTTCTAGAAACTCTGAAATTAGCATATCTGTGCATACACAGAGTCATGTGCTTATCTGTATGTATGTGTGTATATCAAGCTGTAAGTCTGACATTTCAAAAGCATCAGCAATAGCTAAGATAGCAGGGGATGGTGTGGCTTTAGAGTTCCATGGATCTAGGCTCCCATCTAGCTTTACCACTTGACAATTGTTTGTTGTATGGCCTTGAGTCAATTGCTTTCCATCACTAAACTCACTGGTTTATGATAGGCAAATGTTCTTTCAAGACCCAGTTGGGAGGGCCAGTGTGGAGGTCAGGGGTGGGACGGTGCTTTGCTCATGGTGGTTGCTGTGGGTCAGTGTGCCCTCTTGTCCTCTCCATCTCTGGTGTTATTCAAGCTTACCGCCTTGCTTCACTAATAATATTGAGGTCTAATCCATGTATCCTGTACTCACTCTTGAGGCTGTCTTTTAGGGATCCGCTATAGTGTATTAGTAAAAACTAAGTAGAAACTAAGTTGTAAACAAACTTACTTAGCTCTTGCCATGTGAATGAGGTCTATGGCAGAAAAGTTTTTGTAACCACTGCCATGTCATCGGCGTTTAAGGAGAGCCCTGACTCCCTTGTGTTCTTAAGTCCAGTGGGGACTTCCTAGCACTAGAATAATTTTAACCTGAGTGAGGTCTTGCTTGTGGCTTCTGGTGAGCCTACAGAAGGGGGGTTCTGCTGGACAGAGGATTTGTGAGACCCAGGTTCATGGTGAAGATCCCAGGGGTCTGCTAGTTGGCTGGAGTGGGATCTGATGGCCTGGCTCCCTACATTGAATGTTAGTAGCACCCTGATCTGAAAGGAGCCATCGATCCTTCTGTCATCACTCATTGATCATCCTTTGTAAAGATCTGTCTTACTTGTCGGGGCTGAAGTATAGATGTCACCTTGTGTTTCATAAGCTGATATCTCTGGGTGAGACAGAAAAAGACAGAGGATTGAGGAGGAGGCCATACCTGGATACCACATCTCCCTGAATGTGCCTGGAAGCTCCCATGTCCTGCTTCCTGAGCCCTTGGGCTCCTATTCACATCCTGAGCTTGACAGCCCATGTTCCCAGCTGGGTGACTGCAATAAGAAGAATACAGATTGGGAATGTGGAGCTCTCAGCCCAGCTCTGTGTCCTGCTGCTAGGAACACCATGTGCAGCTCCATGCCCTGAACTTTAGTGTTCTCATCTGAAAAGCAGCAATTTAATTGACAAAAGCTTTGGTTAGTGATTATGATCCTAGCTTGGACTCCTTTTGCCTCCTCCATTCTGATAAAATGGAAATGTTTTAACCTTGAAGAATATCATATGATGATCTCCCTGGAGTTTTCCTATCAGTTTTATTATCAAGTTCACTTGACCAACTAAGAATTGGTATTCAGCCTAAACGCGATCTTGTCCAACCATACCATTTGACTCCTTGGTTGGCTTGCTTTGTCCTATGCTATTATACAGAACATCCAACTAGTATTACCCTAATTGCATTTCCAGGACATTAAAAGGCTTTGGTACTCAAGTTGGGGGAGGGCTTTATTATTCAAATTATTTGGTAGTATAAGTTGAATGCATTTGATCTGATTTCTTGAGTTCAGACCTTCTCAGAGCCTAATCTCTGCAAAGAATACTCGATAGGGTATTCTGAAGCCTGAACCCTGCCACCTGTATCTCTGCCCTGCTACGGGTTAGGGTTATAAGTACACAGTTCCTGTTGCAAACAAAGTTGATCTGTGTCATGACTGAGGTTCATTGTGAGCTCTGCTGTTTCTTGATTTTGGTTTGGATTCCCATTTTCCCCTAAACAGCCTACTGAGAGCAATTTATTCACTGTTTACTATATAAATGATGCTAACGTGTGCACAAGTACCAAGTGCACCCAGCTTGGCTTCTGCACTCAGAAAGGTTAAACTGCTCTTGTGAAGGCAGAATAACCGAGTGGCCTCGTGATTGGAGGTAGTCTTGGGCTATTTACCAAGTGACTGGTTAAAAAGTCCAAGGGACACAGGAAAGTAGTTGGGGCAGGTTGCAAGTTTAATGGATAAAGTTGTATCTTAGGTAGATACGGTAAAAAGGCAATGTTAGAATGAATGGCAGAAATGAGGGAAAGTATTCCACACAGAGGAGCAGAGAGTGTGGTTAGGCATGTGACCGAGCAGGGGGACATTTCACCTGGTGCAGCAAGTGGCAGCTTGTTTTCCTCTCACTGTATGTGGGTTCTTTCTGCCTATCACCATCTTTGCTGAGCTGCCTTTTCCTGCTTGAGGTAATTCATTCATGCTTCTGTAAAGCAACACATGCCACCATCAAGTGCGACAGGTATGACCAAAGACAGTGCAACGGCCTGATGTGAAGGATGTAAGCAATCTCTTCATGTGTACAGTGAGGTTGTCCTGCATCTTTCCTGCCTTGTCCTGAGACAGGTCCCCGGGGATGTCAAAGGCACCAATATCCTGTAAGGACCTGACATCCACGTGGAAGCACATTGCATCACTTCTGTGGGAAGGAATCAAGTTTTGGAACTGCATAATCCAACGCAGTTTAAAGAAGTCATCTATCTTGCAGTGGCAGTCTTTGAGATTCTGTGTCATATTCACAAGCTCAAGTAACTTTTTAATTTGTTGCACAGATACATTTCTTTGAGAACCTTTCTGGAGATATATATGCTGTATCTAAAAGGGAAAAGGTATAGCATTTAGTTTCAGGTGCTCAAGACCAAGTAGGAAAGAACTGTGGAAACTGGGTCAATCAAATTCCATGCAATGAGTGCTGCATTGAAGGTTTCCCTGTTTATTGTGGAATAATAGAAAGTGCTTTGCATTTCTTACTTTCTTATTTCATTACTCATGACGGTATGTATCTGTACCATCAGTACATCATTTTCAGCTGTGAGTATGTCAGCTGAGTTCAAAGTGTGGGTAGGGATTTTTGAGGTGTGGGCTTGGGAAAGAAAAGGACAGGAAAAAGCATTTTATTTTGAACAGGGAACAATGTATGTGACATTCTCAGGTCAGAGAACGGGGGATTAGGAATCTGTAAGTGGTTAGGTCTGGTGAGCCTATAGGGATCTTGGCATAGGAAGGAAGGAAACTCAGTGCTATATGTGACCGCAGTGGAGGGCCTTATCGGCCAGGGAGAGGAATTTTTAGTTCATTCTGTTGATTACACAGATTTTAGTCAGGGCAAATGCCTGAATTTTTCTGCTCTTCTCCCAGCTTTATTAACACAAATTCACATGAGATTATGTGTTTGGGGATGACATGCTTTTGAGGAGGACTCATTCTATCTGTAACCTTTAAGCGGACATAAAGCCGCCTCTCCCTCATCTCTGCTCATGGTATAGAAGCCACACAATGCCCAGTGGAACTTTTTCCCTGAATAGAGCCACGTAGAGATCTCTACCATCTCCTTCAAAGTTAGAATTGCCGTGTGGTCCAGCATTTCCACTCCCAGGTACACACACCCAAGAATTGAAGGCAGAACTAAAATAAGTGTTTGTACACAAATGTCCGCATCAGCACCATTCACAGGAGTCAGAAAAGTGCAAACAATCCAAACACTGACTGAGAGGAATGGAGAAATCAAATGCTCCGTGTTCACGTAGTGAAATAGTATTTGGCTATAAAAAATGAAGGAAGCAATGATACAAAAAGACCAAGGAGGCCATGACATATGCCACCACATGGATGAGCCTCAAAACTGGGAGGCAAGAGGCCATGTGTCATGTGATTCCGCTTATAGGAAATACCCAGAATGGGCAACTCTGACGGATGCAGAGTAGATTATTTAGTTACCAGGGTCCACAGAGGGAGAAGGGAACGTAATTGGTTAGTGGGTATGGGGTTTATTAGAAGGACGAAAATGTTTGGAACTAGATAAAAGTGATTGCTTTATGGTCCTGAGAATTTCATCAGTGCCTCCAAATGGTAGACTTTAACATAGTCAATTGTACATTTTGTGATTCTCACATCAGTACACATAACCTCCCCCCATTCACCCTGTGCTCTCTGTGGACACTGTCTGTCACCTATCAGAGGAACAGTGTGACAGCCTGGAAGGAGGACAACCCTCAGAGTCTGGGCCCTGATCCTGCTTAAAGCCCAGTCTGTGAGTTTTCCGAAGGGAGCTCTTTACTTTAGAAAGTGGTTATTTCCAAGTTGACTCATTCGAGTCTGTAAATCACTTTTTTTTTTGAATGCAGAAGAATAAAGGGTAAAAGTTATTCCTTTGCTGTTCTTGTAATTGCCAAGATCAATAGGCACAATTGATTGAAATTGAGAAATAGTCTCCAGGTAACATTTAGGAAGAATCATTGAAGTTGGTACGTTGGGAATCATTGTCCACTGCACTCTGAGGGGACGACCTTTGAAACTGGAGCCACCTCTGCAGGTCCTGTGGCAGGATCACTGAGGAGGAAGGAAAGACCCTGCCTGCTTGTGCTCTGAAAGGTCACATCAGAGGGTCCTACCTTTGGTGTCTTAATGCTATGTTAAACAGCAAGGACTCTGGGATGGCACAGCTGAAACTGTTCATGCTCTGGGGAGGAGGTCCTGGGCAGTGGGTGGCCCTGGAGAAGTATGTGCACTGCGTCTCATGCTTAGGTTCCTCTGCTTGTCAGAAGCCCAACAGCAGGGTGGCAATGAAGTCTGGAGGAGCTGCCGGTTGAGGTCTTTGCTGAGTGGTCATCCTGTTATGTTTCTGGACAGTGAGTCCTCTGTTTCTGTGTTTTGGGCACTGGGATGAGCGTGGAAAGGCCTGGGCTGTGCTTGTGGCTGTTCACATTGTTGGCTTCCCAGCTGCATCCATCACCATGGGGAGGAAGTGCTGGCTGGGCTCACAGGAGTTGCAGTTTCCAGCCCATGACTTGGGAAATAATATTAAAGGGAGGAAGGAAAAAAAAAAAAAAAACTTGCTGTTGACTCTGAATATCCTACTTTGGTTAGACAGCTCATCAATAGGATTGGGGGACAGGATTGATCTTTTACTTATAATGCAGAACATTCAATGGATGGCAAAAATGCTTTTAAAAGGGGCCCATGGAACACTTTGAAAATATTAATTAGTGTGTTGAAGCATTCTGCATAGCATATCATAGTGAGACTGCTCCAGGGGGTTGCTTGGAATGAATTATTAATAAGAATCCCTCTCTCCCCTGTGCTTCCCATCCTGATTTTATGGGAGTTGGTGTGGGTTGGGGTGTCTCTTAGATTCATTTACTGCTCATTGAATGCAAGTGCAGAGCAGGTTGTACCATTGGTGTTGCTTGCTATGGGGCACATAAGTCTAGTAAAGGAAGCGTACCCCCAAATACCAAGAACACTGAATAAGGGAGTAGCAGTTAAATAAAGGCAGCACTACCAGAGGTTGTGATGGGTTTGCTTCTGAGGATTTCAACTGGACACCAAATGGGTATGGCTTCTGGGTGTGGTTTCTTTAAGATTCAGGTCTGAAGGAGGGGGCAAAGGTCAGGAAGAAACCGCTTTTAGGACTGATTAGAACAAACATTCAGAGGATTCTCTTAGACCCCTGCTCTGCCTATATCAAGGGTGAGCCCACCAGGGTCTTCCTACCAAACTCCACAGTACCTAGTGGGTGACAGTGTGAGGTCACCAAATCTCACCAAATCTCACCAAAACTTAGCATCCCTGAGCTCACTGGGATGCCAGCTGAGGGAAGCCTGCTTTCCCTGTTTTACTAAGCGAGGATTTGTAGAACTAGGAACAAATGAGTAAAGACATTTTATCTTAAAATTTTAAACTAATTCAATCAAGGGTCATAGGAATATTTATAGTTGTGCAAAATTGAACAATAAGGGCTGGAGCGTGTGTGTTAATCTAGCTATTATGAGAGTTCCCGGCACTGGCAACACGCCAAAGTGCTCACAGGACCGCCTACAACAGCTCCCAGCTTCCTCGCTTTTGTCCCTTCTCCTCCCCCTCCTTCATTTCACACTTCGAATTCATGAGCACCATATCTTCTTTTGCTTTAACGATTATGCACAGATATCTTAGATTGCTGGAAAAAAGTCAAAAACCGTTTCGACAATGATTGAGGTTTTCAGCATTGTGGAAACAGACAATCATACACAATGGTAAGTTTTCCACTTTAATATTACTGGTTTCAGCTGTTTACAGAGTATAAAAGACATGGCCTTCCTAGTTCAAAAACGAATTAGCCGACGACTTCTGTGTGTGTTTAGCTTTACAACGATAACTCTGACTCACTGGGTTGTGCATTCATTTAGCTCCAATGCTTTGAGCTATCATATTGGGCTGTTACATTTCCCTTCCCAGGGCAAAACACAGACCACTGCAGAACTGGCATTTTGGGGTTGACAACTTCCTGTTATTAGCAGAGGAGCAGATCATTAGCAGTTGGTTGTTTCTGGCAGAGAGGGAAGTAAATAGCAGTGAGAATCTCTGAAAGTGCCCAGACAACGCCTTTGCTTTTTATAAAGTTAGGAGCGTGGCAAATCTTCCTGAGGAGACCATCCTTGCACACTTGCTGACGTTATGCACACCGTATCCTCTTGAGCAGGTTCTGTAGCCAACTGATTAATATTTTAAGCATGAAGACAACCTGCAGACCTTTGGAGGCTAATTGTTCTCCTTTCTTTGCCTCTTGAAAAAAAAAAAAGGCCAAATTCTTCTTAGCTAAAGAACTCCTTATAAATTCACATCTCTTTTGTGATATTATTCTATTTACTTCATTTCATCTGAGTTAAGCCCAGGTTTAGAAGGAAAAGAATTAGCTCTGTAAACAGTGGCTTCTGATAAGGTGTCTGCATTTTGGAGAGTGTGACCTGGTCAGTCTGTGGGTAGAATCTGCTGCCCAGAGAGCTCAGAGCCAGAAGGTGAGAGCAAATAAGCCCTTCGTTGGGCCACCACACTCCCCACCGAGAGCCTGGACAAAGGCATAGACAGGGAACAGGCATGTGCCTCAGAGGGGCCTGCCGTACATTTGGAAGTTTTATTTTTATTTATTGTTTGGTGGTGATTTAAATACCTCACACTGCCAAATCATACGCAGAAAAACAATTCCCACATTTGGCTTTTGTTATCAGCTCAGAGAATTAAGGTTATTTTTTTCCTTGACTTTTTTTCTTTTTTTCAAACAGCCCTAGTGTTTTGGCTGTCTTCCAGTTCAGGTAATTACATTCTGTCTTCCTAAATCCCCCTGAAACTCCAATTGGGCAAGCTGCTCTTCACTTCCCTCCTAAAAGCTGATGTGCGGGGTGCCTGGCATCAAATGGGGTGGCATTCCAATAGTGGGTCCCAAGGTGTTCTGCTGAAATGCCTTTCCAGTGGCTTCTGCGGGCAGAGCTTGCGTGCAAATGGAAGTAGTATTATTTATTGCCCTTTCCTATCAGCAGCTGCCAACCTGAAAGTATCTCTGAATGACATTTTAAAAATGAAGGCCAGGGTCATTAGGATGATTAGATAGATACTAGGGTCCATTTTGTTCACCTTTAGAATTATTGGGCTACTGAAAACGGACTTGGGGGTGACAGGAAGGAAGAGACTTGCTGTGACAGGAAATGTCCCCTTGCCAGTGTCTCAGCTTCCACGAAATGGCACTTTAAATTTTTTTTTTTTTTCATTTTTGGTGTATCCTGATTAAAACTAAGGAAGAGTTATGAGCTTTTGTTGTTGATTTTTGCTTTTGTTCTGTAAGGTTGGAAACAGAAGTGTGTTCCATTTGTAGGGATAAAATTATATCTTTAAAAAATTTGAGACTTAATTCACTTGATGTTAATTCTCCAAGTAATTATTGAGCATGTATCATGTCCCAAACCTTGCTAACGGCTTATTTTGAACACATAGGCATTTTTGCTTTTATGTTTTTCATGAATACTGTATTTATTTTAATTATGGCCACCTATGCTTTCAAAAAAGCATGGAAATAATTCCTTTAAAATATCACCTATACTGAAAAAAGCATGAAATAACATGTTTCTTTATGCAATATGTAATAATCCCCTAAGTAGAAAGCTTATTTTAGTGAAAAGTACATTTTCCAAGATTCAAACCAAAATGTACCAGAAATAGAATTTGGGATATATGCAGAAATTTAAAAATAAGAAAATACGATACATGAAAATCTCCTTCACTTTGAAGAAAAACGTGAGTAAAGAGATTTTTTTTTCTTTTTGAGTTACTCTTACAGATATAGGAAATAGTTATGTTCACCAATTTCATTGGCTTCTGAATCTCTACCACATAAAGTTTCTGTGAAGATGTGTCCAATACTCTAGTACCCTGACTCAGAGTTCAAGTATGAGTTTTTCCATATACCTGGAATTAAGCAAATCTTTCTGGCACTTTTAATTCATTTCCCCCTTTCCTACCAGGTGCCGTAAATTCATAGCATTCTTCATTTGTGCAGCAAGACCAAAGCCATACTGAAGGAAAAAAATCCGTCTGTCTGACACTGGGTCTCATCATCCTGTGTTCAGAAAATAATTTACTTTTGCCCTTTTACTTCCCCAAAGAATCATTCTTTATAAAGCACACAGACAATGTAGATTTTCAACACAAACTCTATTGGGTGCCCTTCCTGGGGCTTATAACTCTGGTGATTTGTATTTTTCCCTAACTACAGGGAAAACTGCAAATTAGCACACTTTAAGAAGTGAGTACACTTCCTCTGATTTACAAGGAAGAGTAGTGTGACTCTATAGCTCAGGAATCCAGTGGAATAAATTTATGGTTAGAGAAATTCGTGTTCTTAACGTGATGAAGGTCCTTTACCTTTTAACACGCTTCTCCGGTTAAGCTGAGCAGGACTCACAGGGAAATGGTTGTCTACAGCTGCCACAAATTGATTTATTCCCAGATGACAGAGCTGCAGACCAAATTGTTGGGAAGAAAGAATTCTTTAATTTTTGTATTTGTGGTTGTTGGTGCATTGTTTTCGCACCTTCCCAGTGTGAGTGGGTGGAGACTCACAGTGGCCTAGGTTGCCTGGGCTACCAGGGCAATTCTCTGCCCAGAGGAACTGCCCTCCTGATAATATGTCACACCACCACCTGATGGAGGGCTCATCTCTGAAGCCCCTCCCCAGGAATTTATAGCTCATGCCCTGTTTCCCTGGCATTTGCGAAATTCTCATTAAATGATCTGTGTGTGAAATTATGGAGTCAGCGTCCATGGTAATTCTGATTTGTGTTTGGAAAACTATATTTTCAGTAGCAGCTAAAATTACTTGCCTAGCCCCAGGGATGGATTTGGGTGCCTCACAGTCCCATCTGAAGCATGACAGAGGCACCTCCTGGACCCTGATGTCACCTTTGCCTCTCTGGAACTTCCCTGTCCATCTCTGCACAGGGATTTGAGCCAGATACCAATCAATGTGGATGCACATTTCTTCTTTCGGTAAAGATACCTACTGTGTGCAAAGCAGAGTGGAGAGAACAGATAGGGTCTCCATCCCAACCCGTTCACAGTAGAATGGGAAAGCTTGAAAATAAAACAAGCAGAGATTGCAGAGGAGATTATCAGATTTAATGATAGGTACCCCAAAAGAAAAGACCTAATGAGTTGGAAGAGAGGATGGGTCACTTGCTGCAGGAGATCCCTCAAAGAGAGGACAGGGAAGCAAAGGCATTTGGCCCCCAGTTCTTTTCTCTAGCAGGAGAAAACCTGGCTCAGTGCTGTGGAAGGGGACTCTGGCTCAGACTTGTCAGAGTGTGAGATTCAGTAGGGGTCAGCCAACACTAAAGCCTGTTCCTTGTTCAAGTGACTGTGGTCAGCGCTGGCTGGCTGGGTTCCCTCCTGCCCCTGTGGCTGTGCACTGTTTTGGGCATCAGAGCTCACGTTGAACTCTCCCTGTCCCTATGGCCCTGTCTAACACAATCCCATCCTTCTGCTTCCCTGGATTCCACAGCTGAGATCTAGTCAAGATGCCTGATTTTTGTAGGTCTGTGCCCACTGGCCTGAGCTTTTCCCTCCTCTCCAGCTGCTGCTCTAAACATATTCTATGGTTTACATTTTCTCCTGCATTCAAGATTTGACTTTCTATTTTTTTTTATAGCTTCAAGAGTAGATGTTTGGGTTCGAGATGTTTGCAGGTAATTGAGAATGGGGTTAAGGAAATCTAAAATACTTTCATGGTTTATGTAGTTTTCTCCCAGAGAAGATATTCACAAATATATTCAGTTTAAAAACAAACACACTGTTTTTTTTAAATAACTGAATTGTATGAAAAACATTTGCTTACCTCAATAAAGTTAAGAGACTTAAAAATTAACATAAAAAGCTCAGAGATATAAACAAAGAAGAAATAAAGGAGGAACAAGGAGATTCTGTCACCAATGGCTAACCATATTTCTTTTATTCCAGAAGTGTTTTTTGAACATGTATGAGACAGGCACTTTTCATTCTCTGCCCATATGACCCTCTGTCTCCTCCTCTTCCTGTAACTCCCTCTTGTCCTGCCCTGTCCATTCTCTTTCTTTATCAAGCACTTGTGGGTGTTGTACCCATCTGCCCCAGGTGAGACTGCTGGTTGCTGGGAGGCTGTGGTAGTGGAAATGTGTTTCCTTATCTCTATGAAGCACAACAACCTAGCTCCTGAAACAGCCAGGTACACATCAGCCTGAGTGGTGATGCTTTAGAAACACACACCTGTGCACAGGTGACCCCTGGTGCTGTGGGGTTCAGTTATCTGGGGATCCTCCTCAGCAGTGGGAGAGTCTGTGTTAGGCTTTGAAGACCCAGTGGAATTTTTCTGAAAGGAAGGTGCTTCCTAGATAAGGAAGCATTGTGCTCTAATACAAGAGGGGAAAACTGGGGAATGGTAAACTGTTTGCTCAGAGGCCCCCAGAATAATTCCTTGGAAAATCCTTGTTGAACTTTTATGAAACATTCAAAGAGCCTTCAGCACTCACTGGTCCCTTGAATAAGTGTCAAGCTCTGATTTTTGCTGTGAGCTTAGCGAATGATCATTCTGTAAGTAAACCTTGACACATGCAGCGTCTTCCATGCCTTGATCACACAATGTCATGACTCTAGGTGAAAGTGAAGATGCCTTAGAGCAAAGGGCCCCAGTGGCACATTTGACAGACACCCTTGAGCCAGGCCTGTGCTGGGTAGAGGGTTATCATGGAGGCTCAGAAATTCATTCAGGAAAGATTTGTGGGACTTTGACATCTATACATACATCATAGCATCCCGTCTCCTTGAAAAATTTGTGCCTGAAAGAGAAAACACTATGACTTTCACTAAGTTTTGTCTGCTTTTTATTATTTAGTGTATTCATATTGGACTTTCCAAGAAGATCTGTGGTAGAATTTGCTTGGCATCAATCCACCTCCTCCCAAAAGAATCCTATTTTCACTTTTGTACCTTTGTTCACATTAAAAAAAAATAAAAACAGAAACATGGTCACCTTGGTTTCTCACTTTTATACCAAAAGTCATGCATTTTATTATTTCCATGGTAAAATAAACTACTTTGTGTTTTTTCTTATTTAGTGTTCAGAGATTTGCTGATGCAAATATGCATCTTGAAATGACGCCTGTGTGAAGGTGTCCACTCATGGGTGCATCCTGTAGATCTGCAGTTTCTGTTACTTGAGCCCTGGATGTGCTGAGCAGTCAGTGTGCTTGATTCCTGCCCACATGTAGCTGACAGTCTAGGGGAGGGATTAGGAAATTCCATAGATAAGTGTATTAGGACATGGACTCTAGGAACCAAAAAAGAGATGAGAAGAAAGGTTGACGAAGGGGGAGATAATGCTTGCTGGAGGATTTGGGCAACTCTTGCTTGCAGTCTGTGTAAAATATCAAGAGAATGGAAGAAAAATGCCAAGGCAGGCAGAGAATATATAGTCTGCCTGCAAGGGGGTGCAGAGGTGCCTGAGATTGGTATGTCCAAGCTGAGGGGAGCAGAATGCATCCTCCGGATGCTGCTCAGAAGGTGGCTTTAGGCTGCAATGGTGAGAACCCCAGGCTGAGGGACATGATGACTTAGTCCATTTTGTGATATCATTAAACAATACTTGAGAATAGGTGCTTTTATGCAGAAGAGAGGTTTATTTGGCTTACAATTTTGGAAATCTTGCATATCATTGGATGTCATCCTGATGAGGGACCTCTGGCTGCATCAAAGCATGGCAGATGGCATCACATGGTGGGAGAGAGTTCTGTTAGATGGCTTGAGGTGAAGTAAGGGAGTCAGCAGAGGAAGCTAAACTTGCAATTTAACAACTGGCCCTTGTGGTAACTAATCCTGGCTTCTAAGATCTTATCCAGTCTGGGGAAAACTAATGTAGTGGTATGGTTTAGCCCACAAAGGCTTCAGGTGCTCACATGTGCATCTTGCGGAAGGTGATGGGTTGTAGGGGTGCTGTACTCACCGGTGGAATCATGCACTGGCGAGTTCAGGAGCTGAGTGTGCCTGGCCAGTAGAGGCAGGTTCTTTCCTTCTCTGGTCTGTGCTTCCTGGCCACCATACATGGGCAGCTTTCCTCTGTTATGCCCCCCTGCCATGCTCCTTCTGCTGTAAACCCAGCTGATCATGGACTGTAACTGTGAGCTCAAAGAAACCTCTCTTTCTTTAAGCTGTGGGTGTCAGATATTGTGTCTCAGCAAAGAGAAAGTGACTAAAACACCTAGTCTCTGGAGAAGAACGCTGATCCTCTAATGAATGCAGGGACCTCCTGACTCTTAGCACTTATTAAAGGCTCTGTCACCTCACTATTGTCACACAGTGGAGTTAAACCTCAACAAGAGTTTTGGCGTTTTGGCGGAGACAAATCACATCCAAACTGTAGCACATAGCGTCATTTATTTAACACTGATTTTGTTTATTTACAGGATTTGAGAAGGAAGTAGAAAGAGACAGTCATTTGATCTTCAAGAAGAGGGCTGTAGGAGAGAACTTAATTTAGGGACACAGCTGACATTAAAGAAAGGGAGGGAGGGACAAAGATGAACCACAGAGTCTCTTTAGGCATGCACACATGTGTGTGCACATGCAAACACACATGTACACACACACACACACACACACACACACACACACACACACACGCGCGCGCGCGCATTCATATCCATGCTCAGAGAAAGGTAATCCCACTGTGCTGGCTTCCCAGCCAGGACTCAGGCTGATATCTGCTTACTTCTGATTGGCACACACATGGTCTTTTGAAATCTAGGACAGATGCTGGATTCCTTCCTCTGTGCCAGCTTCTTTGTCGCAGAAATTCCAGCCGCCTGCAGGTGACAGAGGGAGGAGGATGGGTCTCTACAGGGTGGAGGTAGGACCAGCATCTGGACTGTGCTTCTCCAGTTTCTAGTCTCCACATAGTGCAGTTGCATTGCTTTCTTCTCCCCTGAGAGTTACACTCACACAGTCACACTCACACTCACTTCATTGAGACGCTGGGGCTGTATTCACCTGGGACTTCTGACTCGGCCTTCCAGATCATACCTAGTTCACACAAAAGCTTGAGCACACCGTGAGCTCCCTACTCACTGATTCTTCAATCCTGCATCATGATAGCAGCAGAGAAGCTGTGTGGCCACTCCCAGAGTGAAAGGACAATGGCGGCAGCACAAGTGAGGGGACATAGTACACTTCAGGACAGTAGTCCTTGTGTCACACGTACATCACCCATTCTTCAGGCTTTCAGTAACAGCATCTCTTGGGCCTTCTCACACAAGAAGAGCTGAAGCCTATTTGAATGCATGCTTTTCCCTACCCAGACCAAGCTCTGAAGAATTTCCAACCTTAGATCAGTACAGATAGTGAATCAACAGATCCTCACTAACTCTTCAAATTTCATTCCCTGTCTTCTAGTTCTAGGGAACTTGACTCCCTGGAGTCATTGCCTGGTTTCCTGTCATCTGGCTGATGACTTTGAGGACAGATAAGGCCACACTAGTAAGTGTCTACTGAGTGCCACTTCATGTACTAAATGCTAGGAAGGAAGAGGGAGGTGCCCCTGGTGGAGCACCACGAATGAGCTCTGCTCCAGAGCGTGCTATCAGCCGGACTCCATGGCGAGCTATCACTCACCCTATGGTGCTGAGGTGTGATGAGGGCAAAATTCATGTGTGTGGGGACGGTGATGGCTTGAGTCTGCCTTTCAAGAGCGAGGAGCAGGAGGATGGCTGACAGGAGAAGAGGCACTCTGAGGTGGATGAGCTGCAGACTGCAGGTAACTGCGAGCCGCTCTTCCCAGACAAGTGTTGTCTCAGAGAGACATCAGAAACTGGCAATAGGACCAGCAGTGTGGGAGCCTTGCCTCTGGCTGGCAGTCACTGCAAACTATCAAAGGTAGGGCTGTGGGGAAAGAAGGAGGAGAGACAGAAGGACCCAGAAGCCCTGACGTGTGTGTACTGTTCCCTTCCTGGCTGGGGGATAAAACTCCTCAGGAACAGCCATGCCCTACTCCCTGATATCTGCCTGTTTGGTGACAGGCACCTACTGAGGATATGTGGCTCTTTTTCTTGTCGAGTTGGACAGTGGTGATTGTCTTTTCACAGGAACCCAAAGGCCAACAGGATTCCTGTATGAGCAATTCTATTTGGGTGTTTTGGAATTGCACCATGGGGAAATGGCTGGGCCAGCTGCTGTCTATACCTGAAGTGGGCTGGCTCCAGAGGAAGCAGTCCAGTTCAGGTCAGTACTCATCTATCATGTGTCTGCTCTGTTGGCAGAGCCTAGAGTAGGTGGGGGGACTGAAGAGTTAGGGACAAGGAGATCTGCCTCTGACCCAAACTGTGTTGACCACACAGAGAGCAGACTCTACCACTGGGCAGTAGAATTGCATGGGTGGTGGGTGCCTGGTGGGTGGACCACCTTGGGGTCTTTGCCTTGTCAGGAGGTGGGAGTTGGGCCACATACTCTCTTGTTTGCTGAAGCAGTACTTCGCTCTTGGATGAGAGCTGTTGACATTAATAGCACAAATATAAAGTGAGTGGGTTTTCCTATTTTCCATGGCTCCTTCAAAGAATCTTAGAGTGGCTGCCTCCTGAGGAGCCCATGAGCCTGACCAGGGGCCCAAGTGCAACACTCAGCACTTGCATGCCAAGAGAAGGTCCCACGGTAGTGCCTGCTTTGAGGAGCCAACACAGGATGTCAGTGACATGGCCTTGTCCCTTCAACCTTCTTGGGACTTAACGGAGAATTCTGCAGGACAAGGGGCAGAATGGCGGGTGTTCAGGACAGGTGGACGTTGCCTTCTGGCCATTCCCAGGGATTGCTGGTTTGTCCATGACTCTAAAGGTCTTAGTGGCCCGTGAAGAAGGAAGAAAAGAAAGAGAAATCGAAGTCCAGCGGGAACATGAGCAGGACAGGAGGCTTGGGAAAACCAAAACAGGGTTTACTGAGGAAAGAATGCCTTGGGAAATAGATCACATTGGCCTTACCTTTAAGTATGAATACAATAAATCCTAACTTAGGAAGGCTTGCAGCACTGCCTAGAAAGCAGAATAGACAACTGGACCAGTCAGGATGCCAGTCAAGAGCATTCCCACCCAGGCTGAATTACCTTGCCAGTGTCTTTTAAGAGCTGCCCGTATTAGGAGAGATTCCAGTCCATACCCTCAGCCCCATATTCCAATTAGAAGCCTTGAGTCTGTGACATACTTGAAAATTCCCTAGCGATGGAGCAGGAGCAGCCCTATGGAGAGGAGCCTGCTTACAGAATGGTCTTCAAAGTGAGAAATTTTAGGGTTTGGTCTTCTGAGAAGGCCAATTTTTCAAAGGATTCTGAGTTTTCTGAATCCACTCAAATTTATTATTATTATATTTGACTTGAGTGGTGTGGTAAGCAGCGCTTGCCTCCTGGACAGTGGGGAGGGAGGGAGTCAAATCTGTTGCAAAGTCTAAATTTTGTCCTTTCAAAGGTAGACAACCGGGACATCAATATCCATTTCTTATGGATCACGACTTCTGAACTAAAGAATAAAAAATTTCAATCTTGGATAAAGAAATGAATTTGTTCACGAAAGTTCTAAGTATTACCGAATCGCAGCCGGATTATGAAAATCAAGTTTGCACACACACACAACTGAAATGGTAAACTTTACACGAAACAAAGGTTTCACACAGGCAGCGTATGCCTGATGGCTATTTACACATTTGTATATTCTTGGTATTGGAGTTTTCACAGCTTTGCTAAACTTCGTGACCTTTCTGGACACAATTTTTCAAATCGTGCCAGCACTTTTCCTCCAGTCCGGTGGAATGCGTGGGAGAAGAGGTCCCTGGAAGAAACGAACGTTGTTGGAGCTTGGGGAATTGGGTTTCTAGGTATCTCAATCAAGATCTCTCAGAAACTAGAGAAGGCGCCCTCTTGGGCCGGGCCCTTGGGCTCTCCTGAGGAATGCTTAACCAGCTGACACTCACATGTGCAAATACTGACTTCCAGGGTTTCAAGCAGGTCTGGCATTAAGTTGAAAATTGCACCCAGAAAGGCTGGACCAGCCCTCACGCAGATCTCAATTGTCTTAGGGACTGGGGGACCCCGAGCCTGCATGTGCAGCTCTGCCAGTGACCACAAAGCATAGCCAGCCCCTCCCCTGCCTGTCACCCTTCTGGTAAGGCCACGCGGGGTGCTCCGGGGCTCACTCCCTGGGGAAGCCCGAGGCCCAGCAGCCACACCGCAGGCTTTGCGTGCGCGCCTGCCGCCTGCCCGCTTCTGTCACCGCCACCCTGAGCCGCCAGTGCGCGTTTCTGTCGGTTAATTAGAAACCCAGTCGGTTGAGCCCCCGCTCGCCGGCCTGCGCGCCGCCCGCCAGGGGCGCCCTCCCTGCCGCCCGCCGGCCTTTGATCGCCCGAGGCCCGCGGCCGGCAGCCCGCAGCCCGCACCGCGGCGGGCAGGTGGCGGCAGCGGGGAGCGGCGGGCTCGGGCGCATGGGTCCCCGGGCCGCGGTGCGCTCCCCGCCACGCCGCACATCAAGGCTCGGCCGGCCGGCGGGCGCCTTCATTAGCAGCCTGAAATTATAATATTATGTTAAAGAACAAAGCTGCTCCCCAGAAAAATATGTGCTGCATATCTGACAAAGATAAATTGGATTATTCAAAATATTCTTGATGAAATGTTACATTTTGCAACTAATTATCAATCTGTTTTATCTGCAGACCAGCTGGGCATTTTTGTGCATGCAAGACCTGCCTTCACAATGATCTTAAGATGTCACTGTAGCGTTTACATCTTTTATTTCAAGATTTAAATAACTAGGAAGTAGCTAATGTAATTCACTGCTGAGAAGAAAGGCTAGCTCCTTGATTCCTTTCCAAAGCGATCTCCTCCTAATGAACTTCTTTGGACTGCGAGTAATGAGGCTTTATTCAAATAATGTTTAAGGAAGGCTCTGTCAGTGTAATCTCTATAAAAAAGGGACCAATGTTTAATACATTTAAAACATCTCTATTCATACGCTAGTAGCTCTTGCAAACCCACAATAGCACTTGCGAATGCCTGCTCTTTTGGAGGGGGGAGCCCAGAGGACTTGCCCAGCCAAATCCTCTCCTGGCCTCCCAAAGTGTTGGTTCTCACCCCTCCTTTTTGTTTGGTGTTTTCTAGCACTGATACGTTTAAGAGACTCTGGGTTGACATAAACCCTCACCATAAGAAGATTCAGCATTCTGCTCTTGTTTCCCATGAAAATCTCTCCTCTATCTTGTGGATTATGTCAATATAGTTTTCTTGTTTTGTGAGTATTTTTTTAGTTTGAGACAGCAGGAAAGGGGAATTAGATTCTAGGCCCTTCACACTTTCCTGGGGCTGGGTCTTGGGCTGGAAGACACCAGGCCTACGTGTGCAGCAGTCAATGCCCTGGTTTCTTTGTTGCAAATACATTTTCTATTTAGCTTAGGGAGATCCTGTATAAACACACAGAAGTGCTTTCTGGTTTATACTGATCTTCACTTTGCTGTAGCTCGGAGACAAACGTAAGAATACTCCCCGTTTGCTTAGTATTCTTTACTTTTTCATCTGCATGACTGCTCGAGGCCAAATTCCTCTGAGAAGGCAAGGCTGGGCTTCACCCCCATTCTATGGAGGAGGAAGCTGAGGCTGAGGAAGGAGATGTGACTTTGCTTCAGGAGACCCCCAGGGCTAAGGAAAGGCAGGAATCCCAGCCTTTCCAGTCCCCTACACCGATCAACAGTGCATGCCCCACTCAGAGGAAGATGAAAGATGGAGCTGTATCTGATGGGAAGAACCTGTCAGAATGAGGATTTTCCTTCTCAGCTGAGAGGTCTTCAAAGTGGCTGCTAGGGAGCATGCCAAGGAAAATCAAGCAGCCATTTTGCCACTGAAAATGACAGAACATACATTCTGCTTGCTTTCCTAATTGATATCATTGTGACTGCTTTTCCATAAAATTATCCCCAGACAGGTTCTCAGAACTGTCACTAAGCCATTTGAAATCTTTCATGAATCACATCTAGGTGTGCATTGCTCTCTGCATCACTTTCACCCCTTACTTTTTGGCTTGGTTAGAAAATGCCTTTTGTTCAGATTGTGAAAGAAAATTATACCTGACCTGGCTCTGCCTGATTTGACCCCTGGATATTCTTCTTTGGCTTTCCTATCTTGATGGTCAAATTGTAAGATGTAAAGGCTTTAAAGAGACTCGGTGTGGACTTCCTTATGTCTGTTTGATGGGAGTTTCATCTTCTGCTTTTAAAAGGCTTGTTTGCTGTCCAGATGTGTCATCAGTGGGAGCTGAAGCCTATCTGCAGCCAGAGGTGCTGGGCCCCTTGGAGCTGCAAGGAAATCCCTCCAGCTAGCAGATATTTTTAGTCAGCTCCTAGGTCTTTGCTGAAAGTGACTTTTGGACTTTCACCAGATAATGCCAAAAGGTCTGCATACCAAGAGACATCTGTCACAGCGGTTAGGATTAGGGTCCTATGAATTTTTCTAAAATTATATCTAATCTGAAAATAAGTTTAGTTATATTTTGGAAGCTGTAAAAACAGTTTCATTTGCTCTTCTGTAGCAGAGCTGTTGTGTGAATTATTTGACCAGCTGAACACCATGTGTTACAGGGGTCTTCTGGTTCCCTGAGCTGTGGCTTTCTTGTTCACTCAGACAGTGCCTCTGTCTTGCATTTGTGAGTGGCTGCTATGTGGTGTCCCCTGTAGTACTTGGAAGAGTTCCTTACTGATTCAGAAGCAGGCAGCCCTTTCTGTAAAGGGCCAGGCGGTCTCTTATACTTGGCAGGCTGCGCTGTCTCCTGCCCTTGCTTAGTTCGGCTGTTGAAGAGAGAAAGTTACTCATCAACATCTGGTAAGTGAGCATTTCCACAAAATTTTATTTATGGGTGCTAAAATTTGAATTTCATACATTTTCATATGTTGCAAAATATTCTTCTGTTTTTTTCCAGTGCACTTACAAGTGCAATACACATTTTTAGGCTGTGGGTTATACAAAAACAGATGAAGCTGGATTTGGCCTGGGGCTGGAGTTTGTGTGTTCTGTTTTTCAGGCAATGTAGGTCCTTCTAGCGTCCCTTAACGAGCTGCCTTGGCTCTGTTGCCACTCCTGCTGGAAGGAGAGAATATTGTCTTTCTAAAATGGATCTGGGACGTCTTCCAAAATATTAGGCTTCTATTGATTATATATCAGTGTATCACAAATTGCTCCAAATTTCGTGGCTTACAACAAAACCCATTTACAATCTTGCATTTCAGGAGTGTGGAAGTTCAGTGGGTTTGGCTGTGTCTGCTGCCAAAGGCTTCCCACACCTAATACCTTGACTTTGGCCCGGTTGGGTTCTTACCTAGCGGCCTGGGTAGAAATCTTCCTCTGAATCCGTACATACCATATGTGGAACAGAATTTCTTAAAGTTCTAAAACAGATCTCTTTCCTTTCTGGCTCACAGGTAGGGACTATTGTCAGCTGGGGTCCCTTCATCTTCATGAGAGTAAGGGCCCCTCAATCCTGGTCACACTGGCAATCTCTCTGACTTTGTGTTCTACTTCTAGTCTGAGAAAACACACAGATGAAATCTGCACTCCCAGAGGGTCTCTCTATGTTGATGTCAACTGATTAGTAACCTTGATCACAATTACAAAGTTCCCTGTGCTCTGTGATGTTACAGGACTGTGATTCCCCTCTATCACTATATTCAATTTCCCTCCTTCTACTCCAAAAGGTGAAGGTCTTATTGGATTCCATCTTTAGAATTCTTCTATCCTACACTGTAAAACTTGATTATCTGTTAGAATGATTCAATTTGAAGTTTAAATCATAGCTTTCAGCTGTTGAGGAAACTCTAAAAAATTTAAGCATTAAATGAATTCTGACTATAAATTAAGACACAGAAATAAATTTGGATCAAACTGCCACTCTGGTGCTAGGATGGCCTGCGATCAGATGGAGGGGTGGTAACACTCAGGAAAGGGAGAGTGGAGGGGAATAGAAGTATGGTAACAAAAATCAGAGAAGGATCCTTTTTGATGACTTGGTCTACGCTTAGAAAGGAGGTAATCATGCCGCAAAATCTTCAGAAGCCCCTCTTATCACCAAAGAGTTTTCTTCAAAATTGCATACATCTCCCTCTGACACACCTATACTTATCCATACACAAAATTTATTAAGCACTTAGTCTATGCCAGGCCAGTGTCTGATTTTGGGAAAGTAAACAGGAAGAGGGCAGTCAGCCCATTTGGGGCAGTACTGGCCTCGTGTCACTGCCATGACAAATTGGCACAAAGTAAGATGTCCTGAAGCAAGAGAAGTTAACTGCTGCACAATTCTAGAGCATAGAAGTCTGACATTAAGGCCACAGCTGGACCCCATGCTGTCATTTTCATGCCTGTCTTAGTTTCTGGTGTTGCTATGGTCTTATGGTTGCAATCCTTGGCTTGCAGCTGCATGGCCGGAGTCTCTGCTGCCATCTTTAGATGTCATTCTCTATGTCCCTCTTATAAAGACATCACTCATTGGACTAGGTTCTACTCTAATCCAGTGTGATTGATTCTTAATCTCATTGCCTCTGCAAAGGCCCTATCTCCTAATATGCTCATAGTCATGAGCTGGGACTGGAACACATCTTTTCGGGAGGCATAGTTTAGCCTACAATAGGCAGGGAGCAGGGTGAGTAGACTGTTAGACTTACTCCCCAGATGTCAGCAGTTACTTTTGCAGGTGGCTTCTCTACTTGGACTTGTCCCTACTTTTCCTTTGAGTAAAACTCAGACCTTTGCCACTGCTTTGGGGTTCCCAGAATAATTCATTCCCATATAATCATTGGCAAATCATACAAATATTTCAGATTTTATCAGGATTTGCCTTGCTTACCTCACAGGGAACAGCTTCAGGTGCCTTCCTGTCACTGTGTCCTTAGTATAGCCCTATACTCCTCGCACCTTTTTGCTACCTGAGTTTACTCTTTCGGATTTTCATTTATCTACCTCCAGTGACTTAATGGGATATTCCTCCTGTACATGTAGTGCATCGCCCTGAGACACACTGTGTTAGCAACCCTGTCTCCACTTCCCTGTCCCCTCTCTGATAGCAGGGCAGACACGGGAGCAGCACTCGGCTTAGAAACAGAGGCCAGAGGAGCTGTCTGAGGTGGGTGAGGGACAGAAGACTAGGGGGACAGAAGATAAGTCAGAGCCAGAGAAGGTGGGAGCGGGGCAGTCAGTCTGGGTGGGAGGCATTCGGTCTAGCGGTGCACTAAGTTTGGTTATTTCTGTCTGCTTGGTTGGAGGGCCTGGGAATTCAGCACCCCTTTTCACAGCTGTGTCCAGGAGCCCAGGTTGGAAGGAAGTCTGTGTGCTGGTGGGAGGGCAGGCGAGGGGAGGAGAGGAGCAGCCTGGATCCATGATGCGTCATCTGATCACCTAGATTTCTGTGCCACAGTCCCAGCTCGTCCTAGAGCTGCGATGTCTAACATAGCATCCATTTTCCATGTATAGCTATTTAAATAGGATCAATTAATTGATTAATAATCCATTAAACCCATTAATTAAATGAAATTCAAAACTCTTGTTTTCTCAATGGCATTCAGCACAGTTCAAGTGCCAGTAACCACCCCCTTGGCACAAACACGAGTATCTTGCTTATCGTGGAAAGTTCTCTTGGATGCCCTTGTTTTTGTGGATGGCTCAGAGTGCATCTTCAGCACTTCAATGAATGGCAGATATTTCAGGGACCTCAACATCTCTCTGTACTTGTCTTGTCTGTGTTTTTACCCAGGAGATCAAGATCTTTGCACTGGTCACCTTTAATAGGTTGCTAGATTTCATCTGACTTAGCAGAGAGATCTTTATGTTTTATTTTAATATGCAGCTCACTGTGCCTCATTTATAACAGTAAATAATAGTCACCACCATTTGTTTGGAGCCTTCTGTGTTGTGTCCAAGTCTTTGATGCTCCCCCAGGGAACAGGGTAACACACTCGTCATTACACAATGGGTCTCCTCAGGTCCAGACCAGCACTGGGTGACTCACTGCTAACAGTAGGGCTCATTCTGACTGAATTCTCATTTTAAAACCCATTTCCAGGAACCTTGCTCCTCCAATTTCATGTTCCTCTTTTATTGGAATAACTAGAACTCTTGAGGCCATATCGTAACACGTAGACTGTTTTCTCCAAAGGAAATTACTCAGGAATGGTTTTTCAGTAAAATCAATGGGGACCCTGTTCATGATTTGTGGGTACCATTTGTTCTTGCTTTTCTTTGTGAACAAACAGCTATTATTAATCTAATATCTCATCATCTCCATTTTTAAAGCTGTCATCTTTTGGGAAGTTCTTTCAGGATATTTTCTTCTGGTAATCATGCAATTTTGTTCTTCTTCGAGGAATTTGAAGACAAATAGTTTATGTTAAGCCCAGAGAATCATTTCCGAAACTGGGACCCACTGACTTAACTGTAAACATCAAAATAAGCTCCATGATAGAATCATCAATATTGTTTTCTGGTCAGAGGTGACTGTGAAAAATTCTGGGTCACAGTTGGGTGTAGTGGCACGTGCTTATAATCCTAGTTTTATGAGGGACTGAGGCAGGAGGTGAGTTCAAACCCAGCCTGGCAACTTAATGATTTAGTAAGACCATGTTTCAAAATGCAAGAAGCGGCTGAGGATATAACTCAGTGTGAAGAGACTGGGCTCAATCCCTAGTACTACCGTGAAAAAGAAAAAGAAAATTCTTGGTCAATCAGTGCTTTACTCTACTCTTAGGAGGAAATGAAAGAAACCACTTGAAAATAGCTGAGAAATAAGAACCCCAGACCCCCCTCCAATTTCCTGGCTTTAGGATGTGTTCTGAGGTTAGCTGTGTGCTAACTCCTGTCCCAACCCTGTGGTCATCTTCGGACTTGTCTGGTCGAATGGTGACAGAAGGTAGAGTAGCTATCCTAAGGGTGATCTTTGGTGGGCATTTTCTGCCTGGAAAAATCACTAGCCACATACTGCAAGTGCAGGGGCAGGAATGCAGCTCTCATCTCAGCTGGTTTTTAGAAAAAGGAAACAAGCTCAGTATCTGCTAAGAGATCAGTTTGCGCCCGATTTGGTTTTCATGCTAAACCCTATGAAATGATCTTAAGCAGAAAAATCAATTTCCCAGAAGTCTCAGATGTACACTGTAACTCCTATATTTGAACTAAATCTAGGTAGAGTTAAATAATTGAGCTTGCTTCTTTAAGTGATACAGATGTACTTCATGCCAGGAAGAACTCCTGTGAGTGGGGGCAGCAGCAGAGGGTGCCAGGAAGCCTCAGTTCCAAGGAGACTGGCCTAGGAGCAGCTGAAGACCACAAACGCACAAGGAGTGATGCTGGGGTAGCACAGGTAGACCCAGAGCAGCCCAGAAGGGTGAGATTTCCTATTATGAGTAGCAGAGACACCAGTGATATTCTTTTCACCATTTACATCAACATGGTCTTCATTATGTGAAGCAGGGGGAGAAGAAGAGAGGAAAATAAGAAACCGGGAAAAATAGGAATGAAGGTAGACTCACAGAGGCAGGTGAATAGAAGATGGGTTCCTGGTCTTTATCCATCAATGTGCACATGCATGCTGGGCTTGCCTTCCTCTCTAACATAAGCTTCTCTCTGTCTCTCAGGTCCTCCTACCCCAGCTCATCCCAAAAGATGGCACGGAAGTTGGTTCCTGCTGGCTCTGCAACTCCTCCATTCTCCCTGCTCTTCCCTTTCTGAAGGGGTGATCAGAATGGATGTGGGTGAGGCTCTGGTGTCAGCACCACCCTGATGCCAAGACACGGGGTGGGGATGGGTGGGAATGGCACTTGCGTGCTGGCACAGTTTGCTGAAGTTAAGAATAGGAGGTACTCCCAAAATGCAGGAAGGGCGAAGTGTACACTTCTCATTGGATTTCCAAAGCTGGCCCTGGGGTTACATTCACACTAAAACCAAGGTCCCCAGGGGCAAGGCAATGTGGACAGCCTGCCTTGCCTTCCTTCAGCCTGGAGCATATTGCTAGTGATCTTTTCTTTCTCAGATTGTGTTTAACAGCTGCATGTTTGCCTTGCCAATTTAGAGTACATAGGTTCCGTAATGAAGGCATCGATAACCCGTTGTAAGAATGACGTGATGGGTGTAGATTTGGAAGATAGAAAGCAGATGAGGGTTACTTGGGGGTGAAATATGGTTTTCGATGCTTGCAGTTGAGGCTCTGAAACCCAAGCATCCCCTGAGTTCCCGTGGCCTGTATTTGTTTGCTTATTTTGGCTGCTTTCTGTGCTGTTGGAATCCCTTCTTGCTTTCCTCTGGCTGGGCCAAATGACATCCATCTAATCTAAATCCATGAATCCAAGGTTCTAGGGCTGTTCCTGTCACCAGCAGCTGTGTGACCTCGACAGACTGCTCAGTTTCTCAGGAGGCCTTACCATTTTCTCATCACGAAGGGAACAAGTCACACCAATATAAAAAGAAGTCCTTTCCCATGGCAGAACTCAGTGATTCTAGGGGGAGTGGGCTTAATTTAGAAGATTTGGTCAACAGGAAGGGTCTGTAAACAGAGGCAAAGAAATTTCAGATTAATTTTATTTTTATACGTTTTATATTTGGACAAAAGCACATTGGACATATTTGGGTCTATTTGATGGTCATATTCTTGTTTACTAGTTTACTCTGGAAATTCCTAGTAAATACATTGTCACACTTCTATGTGGCTGCAAAACTTTCCTGGAGAGGACTCTGCTCCTCAGAGGGCCTGACCTTCACGTAGGGGACTGTGATCAAATGGCACCCGAGTCTTGTGATGGCTTCGATGACATCAGGCTGTGAGGCATGTTCTCTAGTTTGCACTGTGCTGCAGCCCATGGGGATATCATTTTTGGCTTCCATCCAGAAGGAATGAACAGTAAATAAATGAAGAAGTATATTAGGCTGCACTGCTGACATTTGTATGCAGGGTAGTAAATGTTTGTAGATGAAGAGCAGCAAAAGATTTTTTAATAAATGCTTTTGTGACAGATTTTATCCTAAATCATTTCTTGACATTTCGACTAAAACCAACAGCTTAGATAATGGATCTGATGTTCATACCATGCATATACTCTGGTTTGATAAATCCTCTGCTAAGAGGACCTCCATGAAGCTGGATTCCCTGCAGACTGGGAGAAGACTGTACGTGGAATAAATTAACTGGTGCGGGGGAAGTTAGGGACCTCAGGAGGTCTATGCTCGGCCTCTCTCTGGCTTGTGCCCTGCTGGGCTCTGTGCAGAGGTTCAATTAATGGTCTCCTTGGGCATTAAGTTTGGGGCTGGACTGTGCTAAATACACTCAGTGGTAGAAATGACTTTATGATGGTTCTATTTTCTAATGTGAATATTTGCTCAAGACAGCAGCAGACAGAAAGCCTGAGAGGGGAATGCAGGAACGGGGCTAGCAGCATGGTGAGAGGCCCTTTTAAATAGTCTCTCTGCTCTCCTCTCTCTGCTCATCCTGTCCTGACCAGTAGACACCAACGGAGACAAATGTGTCAACCTCTTGGGGCTTTAGGGAGCCCGGAATTGGCATTTGGTGCCTGCAAGCTCAGGCTGAGGGTTTCTTCTTGCCTCCTTACTCTGAATCCTTGCACTGTTTCCTCTGTCCACATTTCCTGAATGTCTGTCCTGCATGTCCCTAATTGTCATCCCCAAGCAGCCAATTTCTCCATCCTTTAGGTGGCTCAGATGCCACTTTCTCTGGACCCTACCCTCCCTGTTCTCTAGAGACACCCTTCTCTCTGTCCTGGCATGCCTCTGTCCTTCTGGACAGCATGCTTGCAGCTTTCCTGGTGTTTCTCATAGGATGATCTGTGCATCACCAGGCAACACAAAGATGCAGTGGGATGTGAGTCCCAACCTTAAGAATGAGCCCAGGAACTACATTTCCAGCAAGTTCCATGTTATAATTTGTTCATGGAAGGGCTGCGGGAGCTCTGGGAGGGTTGTTGCAGTGACTTTCTCCCTGGTACCCAGCACCCAAGAGGTGCACACACAGTGTTTGTGGGATGAATGAAAGGAAGAATAAATGAGAGAAAGGAGAAAGGCAAGCTGTAAATCAGAGAAAAGGCCTCCTCTCACATCTGACTGTTATTTTATATGTGTCGTGTAGTTTTCAGAAATGATAAGTGGGCTCCATCCTGATCTATTAGTGTAATAGATTAAGCCATCCTTTGGCAAAAAATTAAAGAGCCTTGACAATGATAATTGCTGTTACTTTGGACATAGGTTTACTGATTGATGAGTTTGGGAAATTTATTTCTAAAGCAATGATAACATGAAAAACAGGCAGTTGGATGGGTGTGGTCCCCTGCTCAGAGGCATGTGTGGGGAGAAAAGTTGCCTCCGTGGAGCTGGTCAGGGACTCTCCCCCTCTCCCCATCTGCTGGGCCTGGGCTGTGCAAGCCCTGAAGCTTGCAGCTGGGGGCTGTGCTCTGCATCCTGGGGCCCCAGCCCCTGTGCAGGGTGAGAAATTTATCCGGCTTGCCAGCACCTTCCTGCTCTGATTTTCCCTTTCCCCTTTTACATACTCACCCTCCCTAGTGAATAGTGCTTGGCAGGTTTCCCAAGATATCAAATTCCAGGAGAGAAAATACCCAGGTCATGTGTAAGGACTAAATAGAACCCTTTGCTGGAAATAACTTTTGTCAGGTGTCTGCGAAGCAGCTCCACGTTCAGCTATGAGTTAATCAGACATAGAGCAACCTGCTGAAGCTGGGCCCAGAGCCGTGCAGCCTCACTGTGGCCTCCGCCTCACTTTGGGCAGGTCACGCCCCTTCTTGGGGTTGTAGTTTTCTTCCCTCTCATTAGGGCTTGGGCTCACTGGGCCAGGCTCCTGCCAGGCCTAAGTGTGTAATTCTATCCACCTCCCTATCATCCACAGCTGGGATTCATAATTCCAGGCTGTACTTAAAATACTTAGCTGGGTTGTGTGGCTGTAAAATGACCTTTACTTTTCTTTGCAACTTGTTTTGACTTTTATCTAATCATGGAAACAGGTGAGGTGAGCACTTCAAAAACATTTACTGTTAGAAAGCTTAATTTAAATGTTTTCTGTGCTGCTGGCACTGGCCCCAGGCAGGACTGATGATAGGGGGATGCTCTGCAGGGACTGCAGGAAGTCTTTGCATACATGTGGAGACATAGAATAAGGGGCAGGAGAGACATGCAAGCAGGAGACATGGAAGCAGGGAACAACAGAAGTGTGGAGGCAACTGATTGATGGGTTAGGAGGTCTGATTCTGAGCCTCAGTTTTCTCATCTGTGAAATTGGATCATGACTTTTCTGTTGAATGAGAAGAGATGAAATGAATTGTTTTGCAGATGCACACACAGCATGTGAGGTGCGCTGGTGCACAGCAAGCACCATAGGAGGAGTTTCAGATGTTACTGTGATACCATCAAGCCACAGTTCTCTGCCTGGTTTTTTCTGGCTACAGCATTTTCCTTTGGTGTTGGGAAACAGGATAGGTTTACGGCCTCAAGGACCTGGTTATCTGGTTTTTCTGGATCCTTTTAGCTTGGTGATAGGACACTGATTCCACAGTCAACCTTAGCAAGAAGATGGTAGGGAGGGCATACATGAGGTTCTGAGCATTGAATTAGGGACAAGCTGGGTTCAACATTTGCTTGGCCAGGGGCCCACCATGATTTCTACACAGGAAGTTCATGACTACCCAGTGTAGAAAACAAGAACAAAGAGTCAAATGAACTCTCCTGTTTGTTAGGGTGGTCTAGGCCCTGTTGACATGTCTGGATGGGTTTCAACCTAGGAAGCTGTGTCCTGGTAGGGGACTCTGTCTGTGTGTGCCTCTGCCCTGGCTCATCATTAATCTGGGCCAGGGACATTGTCTTGGTTACTTTTACTTTTCTTTCATTGCTTGGACAAAATACTTGACACCAAAAATGAAGGAAGGAAAGGTTTATTTATCTTACAGTTTTTGGAGGTTTCGGTCCATAATCAGCTGATTCCAAAGCATGGTGGCATGGCACAGGGGTAACACTTCAAGGCAGCAGCCAGAGCAACAAGGCAACCAGAGAAAAAAGAGGAGAAACAAGCCTCTTCTCCTTTCTTATATTGTACCCAGGCCACCCGCATACCCTATGGTGGTGGAAGCACTCACAAAATCCCCCTGCCCTCCTCTTGCACAGGCTGAGAATATTTACAAAGTAAGAGCCCTGGCTCCCTGCTGAGTCTCTCAGTTAAAACTTCTAAGTTTCTCAAGTTGACACAATGTATCAATCATAACAGTCTACCCCTTGTCAACTTGGCAACCAGACATATTTCTTTAAACCAGGCTCCAGATACTAAGACATGCTAATTCTTACCATTTCATAACTTGAACATTATAACATAGGTTGAAAAATCCTTAAGAACCAGCATTAAGTCTGTCAACATTATATTACATTAGAAACAACATTTTGTCTTTGGACCCCCCAAAACTCATGAACATCCTTTAAGCAAAAGGCATTTAGTCCAAGAGTTGGTAAAGTCCTAATAGTTTAGCACTGCTGGAAAGTAGAAGTCCCAAGCCTCCTCCACGATGTAAGGCAAGCCTCAGTACATCCTTGCACAGGGGCCATGCTAATCTTCTCTCTGTCATCCCAATTTTAGTATATGTGCTGCTGAAGCAAGTGTTCAAGCCCCACTACAAATGAAAACAAAGTTAAACGCTTCCAACATGCAATGGCACAAGATAAACATTTCCATTCCAAAGGTAAAAAAGGGGGACAAGTCCAAAGTCCAGCAGGGCAAATGTTAAGTCCTACAGTTGCACATCTAGCTTCTGAAGCAATCTGTGGCAAATTGTGAGCTCCAAAGGGCTTCTGTGGTTCCACCTCACAGCACTTCTCGTGGTTATAGGTGGCAGGGCTTCTATTTTAGGCCCACTCTGCTCAATCCTTGCAGCTTTCCTTACATATTCATGCGTCTGGCTTTTTAAAACTTTTGGTATCTCCACTGCACCTTTGGCTTCACACTCACAGCTTCACACACTGCTCTCTCAGGGGCATATCGCATGGCCCTCCAGGCCTTCTGAAATCAGGGTGGAAGCTTTTTAACCTCAGAACTCGTGCATTCTGCATGTGCTTACAACCAATACCACATGGATGCTGCCAAGGTCTGCTGCCAACTAGAGGAGTAACCAGGCTTTCCTTTCTCTTGGCTGTGGGGGTTGAGTGCCTGGATCACTGGGCACTCTGAACTCGATTCTGAGGAACAAATTCTCTATGCCACCAGCATTCTCGAACCTCTTGGGACCTCTGTCACCATTCTGGAACTTGGTGCTCTGAAGCTTTCTCCTCCAAGCAAAGTCTTTCACTTTTGCAGTTGTGAGGCTACAAAGTGTACTGCCTCTCCCTGTGATGCCTGCAGGCCAGTTGACACAGTGTATCAACCATAACAAACACTCTGGCATCTCCAAGTTCTTGGTTATTGCTTGTTGAATGAGCAAAAGAGGAAGGGATGTGCTGCTTCTCTCTAGGAGATACTGTCTAGTGAATCTCCCCCTAGAAATAGGCTGTCAGCACTGTTCTTCAGGTCAGAGACTCCTGCAGTGGAAGGTGGGCTTAGCTGTCATTTACCAAGTGTCAGTTATCCACGCATTTGTGTTGCTACCATGTGTCCACCTGAACTTTCTTATAGACAGAAATTCTGTAAGAAATAGCTTTTATCATCAAAATTCAACTACAAGTAACTACAAGTAACTCACCACTAAATATAGATAGTGATACTTAGAAAATTCACAGAACTGTGTAACCATCACCACAATCTGAATTTTGGATGTTTCCACCCAACTCGGAAGATCTTTAGTACTCAGACTTTCCTTCCCCTCCCCTTCCAGCCCTCAGAAATCTCCAATCTACTTTCTGTTTCTGTAGATCTGCCTTTTCTGGACATTTCATATCAATGGAATCATGCCATGTGTGATCTTTCTCAGTGGCATTATTGATTACTCTACCTCCTGACTCCTGGCAGGAAACACTTTCTATTTGTGGTTGGACAGGGCTGGGGTCACTGTCTTCTTACTGAGAGCAGCTGTGGCCACATTCCCTTCTTGTGGCCTTGTCCGGTCCCTTCTTGCCTTCCTCCATTCAGGAGGATTGACTCCATGTCTCTCTCCGCCCTTGATTTTGCTACTGAGAAGTGGATCCTCATTTTTGTTCAGTGATGCCAGTGCACATGTGTAAATCAGCACTCAACTTCCTCCTCTCTCTCTACCTTTCTGTGCATCAACAAACAGCATGGCTTCCTTGATGGATGAATTGTGATTCCTGGTTCCTCCTGTGGAGAGCAGGTGGGGGCCAGGACTTACTTCTGTCCCACAGAATACAGCAAGGAGGTGGACTATGAGTGATAAGATGATGAAAGTTGTAGTTCGAGTCTTTCTGGTGTCTCTTTCTCCCTGCTGGCAGGGAGGAAGCAAGTGGCCATGTGGGGGAGCCTACTTGGAAAGAAACGTGGGAGGGCTCTGGAAGCCAAGGGTGGCCTCTGGTCAACAGCCTGCAGAACAGTCACTGTGCTGTTTTACAGCTGCAAGGGGCAAAATACTGCCAGTAACCACCAGAGTGGGGAAGTGGGTCCTCCCTGGATAATCCATCAGGTAGCACTTCTGCTGCCATGGATGCTTCATACATGGCACCACGTTGAGCAATGCTGGGATTCCAGACCCACAGAGACTGTGAAGCTATACATTTGTGTAATTTGTGCTGATGTGTTGATATTGTCACTTAGCAACAGAAAACGAACAAATTTCCCCTTCTCAGGGAGCCCCTAGATGTTCCAGCCAGCATCCCTCACCCTTCTGCTCCAGCCCCACTGCTGGTTTCTCTTCAAGCCTTCCATCTTTTTCCTGGACGCTGTGTGGCTTCCTGTTCACATGCCTGCTATAGCTTCTCCCACCTGCAACAACGCCAGCTCCACACTGATGCTGAGAAGATTTCATGAAAGCCTGGACTGGCCATGGTGGCCTTTAGTGCATCCTGCCCTGTACACCATAGCCAGCATCAGGAGGACAGGTCCTCATTTTGGCCAGCAAGAGTCTCCTCACCCTGTCCTCATATCCCTGCTCAGCTGTATCTCTGTTCCTTCTATCCACTTACTCATAATCCAGCCTCACTAGACAGCCTTCCTTAGAATCCTAGCCTGTTTTTCCCTCTGTTATTTTGCATCTTTTTTCCTCCCTGCCTAGAATTCCTTTCCATTTCTTAACCTGTAAAAAAGTCATATTCTTTCTTCAAGACCCTAGGTTCAATATCATTTCTTTTTTGAAACCCTCTGTGGATTGCTGAGATAGAAACAATTTAGGCTTTGTTGAGCATACTGCTCTCTCTGTATCTGCTGATTGTTTTCTTCTGTGTCCCTGTAGCACCCCTAATTTCTGGACAGGACCTGGACTTGCTTTTCCCATGTGACTTCTTTCTCTGGATTCTCAGCTTTGCTGCCTAACATCTCTGATGTGCAGCAAATATCTTTGGAACAAAAACTGCCTGGTTGAGTGATGGATGCACTGCCTTGGTATGAGAGTCAGTGTCTACAGTGCAGACTGTGGGCTGGGGGAATCCTAAAGTCTCTTGAATTTCTAGGAGCTGGGTGGGCTGGGGACAGCAAGGGAGGTGAGTTCCAAACTTGTAGTTTACTTTGCAGTTCCGAAGGTCATTGTTCTATTGAGCATGTTCTCTTCTGAGTTGGGTGACCCCAAGATCCATGGCCTTTACTGAGAGAGGTCTCCCCACCTTCTGTGTCCCCTAGTGGCTCTGTGCATGGACACACCTGATAAAGGTTCAGACTGTTACAAAGGCCCCAGGCTGCTGACACCCCTTGCCTACCCCTGTAATTGAAGTCGCGCCCTCCCTGTGGGTTATTTCCTCTCCATTCCTGCTGGCACCTCTGCACTCTGATGCTTTCCTGGATTACTCGCTTGTTTGCTGTTATCCAGTCGAAGTGTGAACCAGGGGAGGCAGAAGCTCTGCTCTCTTCCTTCCTGCATTACCCTCTCCTTGAAGCTTGGGGTTCTCTTGGGATGATGTTAGGGGGCACATCCCTGCCCCAGCTCTTCCCTCCTTCCTGTGGCCTGCTTCCCGTCCCGACCTTCCTCACATTCACCCTGTTTTTAAATGATGTTGTTACCTTCCCCTCCCCTTCGGACCAACAAAAATATTCTTTACCTCTAGAAAAATTTTCATTTTGTCAATTTATTTTAGACTAAAGTTTTAAAAAAATCTCCTATGTGGATTTCCTTTAAATTGACTTCAGATTGTAACTCTGGTTCTAACACTAAAGTCTGGAGATACAAAGGAATTCTTAGTGAATTCGGAAAGTATTCTGTTTATTTTCACTTAAAATGGCACAATTATTAATAGTTACATCCTTCTGGTAGGTTTATTCTAGTTTCAGGGCTGTAGAGCTAGCAGTGTGGCATGCAGGTCGTCCAGCTAGTAGCCAGCAGTTTCTGCAGTCACTAGGCTGCGACATCTGGTAGCTCATTAAACCTCATTGCCCAGCCGCACGGGGTGGGAGTGGGGGGACCCTGGAAAGAATACAAAGGCAAATGGTGAATTGGGGGTAGTGGCACACACTTGAAACTCTAGCATTCTGGGGAGGCTGAGGCAGGAGGATCAAAAATTTGAGTCCAGCGTAGGCAATTTTGCCTCTGAAAGAGATCTTATCTCAAAATAAAGAAAGACTGGGAACATAGCTCAGTGTGAAGACCTTGTGTTCAACCCCAAGTACCAAAAACAAACAAACAAACAAACAAACAAGAAAACGCTAATCATGTTAGTGTTATAGAGTCCAATTAATGCTATGTGAATTGGTATTTGAGAAGAAATCAACTGCAAGTGGGTGTTGGATCCTGCAGCTAGAAAGTGGGCTCTGTGCACTGGTTCTTCAGGTCAGTACATTCTCAGTGTGGTTCTTTCCTGTCACTGAGACAGTGGAATAGAATGGAACTGTTACGACTGGCCATTTTAGCTAGCACAGAGTGGACAGGACAGTATCCTTGAGCTAACCCTGCTTGCATAAAATCTGGGTCTAAGTAATTGAAACAACTCCACTGTAGGCCAGATGCCACCCTTGCTCAGTGTTTCTACCCTGTTTTAAACTGTGAGTTGCATCCACTTCCTCCAGCACTGATGTAAAGCTTTCCTATGGTAGATGAAAGCCAAATGCTCCAGGAAGGAACCAGGGGATGCATGAGCTCAACTCCATGCTGTATTTCTGCTGTGGGTCTAGGACAGAAATGCTTGATGACACAGTCAAAGATATTCTGGGACACTGCTGCCAGAGCTGTGGAGTAGGAGACTGGTGTGGTTCAAATACACTCAGGCCAGCTATACAGAACACTGTGCTCAGGTGCCCTGACCGGTGAAGTCTAGAATGACAACCTCAGGCACTGTGCTAATGACTGTGGTGGGTGGTGAGGTCCCATGACCATGGGCCATTTATAAAAGCAGCAGCCACATGGGGAAACCCAAGATGCCTCCAAGTAAGGGTAAACATTTGGGAAAGAGGAACCAGAAGGTAGTCTGCTTGTTCTTCTCTTTCATCAGTGACATCTCCTCTCTGCTTGTCCCTCTTTTCCAGCAACTTGTGTCTAAGTACAAAAACACTTGTGTAATGGAACCTCCCTATGCTGCCTTTTGGCTCCCCAATAACTACTCTCTGGGGACCAGAAGCACCTGGCTCTACTCTTAGAAGCATGCAAAGCAAGCTGGATACCTTCTTCCTCTTCCCACCAATAGTGCATTTGATCTGGTCTCTGAAGAGAGACCAAATGCCCACAAAGCTGAGCCATTGAAGTCCTGCAAACAGAAGCTGCCTCTCAATGTGACCAGAAAGGTCTCCAAATGCTCTGGAGGCCAGATACTATAGAAAACTGTCACCTGTAGTTCACCCTCAGATTTCTACCTAGCCCTCTGGTTAGTGAATGCTCTACATAAAGTCTGAGGTTGAATCTTTACTTTTATGGAGCCAATTAACTTCATTTTCCTTTTCCCATTGGTTTGTGGGATTACTCTGCACTCTCCGCAATGCTGTTCAGTAATTCTTATAGACTTCTGGGAAGCCTAAGGGAACTTTGCCAACTGCCCTTGATGAGCCCACTTACAATATGAATCCTCATTGTTTTCTTGGGCTGAGAATTCTTCCACCAAGGGTGTATTGCCTGGGAGAACCTTGAGAAAGTGCTCCATCATTCTGTTTTGGTGCTGAAATATTTAGTGCAATTTGACTGCAAAGAGAGCTCATATATTTGGGAAGAACAGTGTGGGCTTTAGGAAAGCTGGGGAGCACAGGGAGATTCAGATTTGGACCCCACTCCTTGATCTTATCCTCCCCTCTTCTTTCTTCTTGCCCTCACTTGAAATCCAGTCTCAGATCCTCGTGGCTCCTCATGCATTGACACTGAATGTTCTGTACTAATTGGTGATTAGGCATCACTGTATGGTGGTTGTTGGCTGGTTTGTGCTTTTGGATAACTACTTCTTCCTTTTCATTCTAGTTAGACCCTTTCATGTCTTAATGAGGAGCTGATTCACGTGAGACTTCAGACATGCTAGTTGTGTGGTCTCTGAACTTTGGCTTCCTCCTAGGTTGCATGGTCTGGGTACCCATAAGTGCTGTGCCAAGCTGAGCCTAGCCCTGGGACTGGATTCAGCAACGGCTGTCCAGGATGTTTGGTGGAGGCAAGATGTGGTTGACCTTGTTGTTAATGCCCAAAGTCCAGCTGCAGAGTGTATGAGGGGAGATACTGCATCATGTGAGGCTTTATGAGGGTCCTCAGAAAGAGGGAGCACCCTGTGTGAGGTACCCACACACTCAGGCTGAAGGCGACAGCTCTAAGGTCAGATTCTGGGAGCACTAAGTAGGTGAAAGAATATTTCCTTTAGAGAGATCACGTTAAGATATTAGTTTTAGCCATCAGGGAAGCTATGGGTAATCAGGAGTCTTCACCCAAAGCAGATAAAATGGATCAGGAACAAAAATTAATCCAATAAATTCAGAAGAGTGATGTTTATGTATTTATTACTGGGATATTTTGAGAAATCGTTCATTGATATCTCCCCAGAGTCCCCAGATGGGGATGGAACTTAGGAGGAAGACCATGGTTCTTTGGAGAGTTTAAGAGATGTTCTCCAGCCTTGAAGCAGCACTGTGTGTGTAGGGAAGCTTTTTCATTTGTAGTTTCCAAGATGGCAACCATATATAAAGTGTAGCTGGCATAACTGAAAAATGCAAGATTTCATTTTATTAATTGATTTAAACTGAAATCTAAGTACCTTCTGTGGCCAATTGTTACTCTGTGGGAGGACAGTCCTGGGTCATAGTGTAGGTGGTTGCAGAAAGCTTGGTCTCAAGAGTGATAATGTTTAGAGATGGTGACTTTTTAGTAGGAGGGACCTACTGAAGGGCAATCACATCATAGGAACATTATGTTCATACTGGGATTATGGTAGTTAGTGGGTTTTTGCAAGAATTTGTGGTTATAAAGAAAGCTTGGTTGTGTTGACTTGCTCTGCCTTGCTTCTCATGGAATCTTTTCTTACCTTGACTCTAACCTTGACGCCATTCCCATTTCTAAGATGTAGTCAGCATGCCTTCAACTGAGCTGAGCAGATGCTGGCATCATGGATCTCCAAAACTGTGAGCTGAGTAAACCTATTTTCTGCACAATGACCCAGTCTCAGGTATTTTTTATAGCAATAGAAAGCAGATTAATACAGTGGTGATGAGTGCAGAGTGGGGAATGAAATAGAATTGACCCTGAGGGAGAACTTGTGAGGCATTGAGCACATGGGGACTTGGGTTGGGGATGATATGAAGTCAAGGAAGGGTTTGGGCAGCAAGGTAAATTGCACTCAGATATGTGGTTTAAAAGGCCCTTCATTGCCTGGCAAGAGCGAGGTCATGAGTTTAGTCCCTGGTTAAAAAAAAAAAAAAAAAAAAGAAGCCCTTTATATTTCTTTTCCCAGACTCAGGTCCATGTAGAATAAGACCAGAGCAGGAGAGCAACTATAGGAGGCTGTAGTGTGTCAGTGTGCGTGCATGTGTGTGTGTGTGTGTGTGTGTGTGTGTGTGTGTAGTATGGTATGTAATTGCCAGGTTATTCGTTTCCAGGAGCTGCAAAGCATGCTCATGGCAGATAGTCATAGCACCTGCAGGAAAACATTCTGATGGGAAAGTTGTCAGGGCTTTCTGATCAAGCCATCAGTGAGAGAGATGGTGGGGATGGGGAGACCAGTGCCACTCCTGATGCCTTTTAAGGTCTGGATAATATTTCTTTTTGGAAGTTGAAGCCCACAGAGAGAAGCTTGAGTTTAGATTCCTTGAAGTGAGTGAGAGGTGTATTTTCTCTGGGAACAATATTGGCAGAAACAGAAGTGAACTCCAGCATGTAAGGGAAGGTGACCCTACACAGGGCTGTGACATCTGTCAGTAGTGTGTCCTCCTGTCCAGGAGGTGTGGCCCTCCCCTAACACCTGAGATCAAGCTGTGGGTAGACAGAAGGCTGCCAGGAGAGGCATCAAGGTGGTGGTCTTTGTAGAGGTCAGGAAGAGTGCTAACCACACACTGAAAGGTGGTATAAAAAGCACAGAGGTGAGACCAAGGAACCCACGTGGGGAATGTACCCTGAAAAACTGGTGCCAGCTTGCTAACTCAGGAAGTTGCTGTTTATTTTGTGCATTTGTTTTATAAAAGAATTTTGTAAATAAAAAAAAGAAAGAAAATGCATGTTGATTGAGCTAAACCTGTGTTGCCTGCATCTATTCTTAGGGAAATAGCTGGGGAGGTGGGCACAGATACAGGCAGGTGAGGATTCTCCTCATACTGCTGCTTATTGAAATGCGGAAGAGTGGGGCCTGGAGTAGACACAGGCTGTTACAGCTTTACGTTCCTCAAATGACACTGAGAGAACATATTTAAGGGTTTGAAAATTGTTCAGATTATGTTCACAAGTGAAAAAAGCAGGTAATAAAATAGTATGTAAAACATAACCTTTTGGTTTTTAAAAAGCTAGATATGATCATGATACAATTAGGATAATATGTCAAATTATTATGGGAAGAATAATTAGAATTATACGTATTTTCAATTTCTTTTCTTTCTTTATGTTTATAAATGTGCAAACAATACGTATTACTGTGAGATTAGGAGGAACCCCACTTTTGTGCTTTTGAGGAACAAGATGGAAGGGACAGCTCGCAGGGCAGTGAGGCAGCAGGCTGTGTGAAAGCATAATGAATTGATTTTCAATGAATCTTTTGTTCCCAGTCAAAAAAAGCAATATTTCTCTTCTGCAAAGAGCCTAGAATGAGCCTTCTGGTCCCAGGCATTGAGCTGGCCTAGCATGGAGGATGCAGTGGGCTGCACCTCCCTGAGCATCCATCCCTGAGTGCCCCCACTCACCTGACCAGTGCTAGTCATGCTATGTCCACATGCGGCTTAGGGATGTGTTACCTGAGGTTGGCTATGCAGGACCTGGTGTCCTCCTGATGACAGTGACAGGGCTGAATGGTTTGCTTACCCAGTTAGTCCATAGCATCTCACCCTCACCCCCACTCTTCAGGGTGATGAGGGATGCCTGTCATTAGGACCGAGCATGGGCAGGGTTCTCTAAAATGAGTACCCTGAGAAGACAGTGGGCCAGAGAGCCTGGGATGCACAGAAAAGAGAGTTAAGTTGTTTTAATAATTTCCCCTTTTGTTTGGTCCACTCATTTGATGGTAGGTTGGGTCACAATGAGAGAAGAAAAGAGTTCTTCAGATGTCTGGGAACTCCTGGAAAATTGTGATATACAGAGAAGTGACTCTGCCGTCAAATCAGAGCTTCTTCACCCCTGTGATCTTCCCTGGAGTCATCTTGGGTGGCCAGGTGAATGGAGCACTGCTCAATAATACACTTAAACTCACATTGTGGAGCAGCCATCATGGCTTGATGATCATTTATTTTGCTGATCTCAAAAAGACCAATTTTATGTTTTGAAGAAGGCAGATCTTGTCTTTGGAAATAGACAAAAGTCACTCTTGGAGTTCAATATGACAAAGACTATGAGTGCCGAAAGAAGAATGTGCATATGGGTGCTATGCTGGCGTAGGAAATGCAATCTCCATCTTGTAGTGGAGGGGACAGAAATGTAGAAAAAATTAGAAGACTGTCACCTGGGCAGAGAAGGGAAAAGCCAAGTCCAGAGCCAGTGCTGTGATTACAGCTGCTCTTCCTTCTGGCTTGCACAGACCCAAAGCCTGAGGGAACCCAGGAGAGGCCCTCTGTTGGCGACCCTGGTGCTGAGTTCTAGACAATCCTGGCTCCATCACTGTTCCTGTCCTGTGTCCACAGCTGGCTCTGACCAATTCTTGGCACTCAGGGATAAGCCCACCAGCTGTTTCCAAACTTCTAGATACACGGAGAGAATTCAGCTGAGGACTGATGAACTTTTTTCTCTTCACTGAAAGTTCTGGTGATGGGTGTGGGCTATTTTCCACCTTTGTACTGAGATAACATCCTCAGCTAGGCTGAGGGATTTATGGCTTTTCCCCCCAATAAAACTGTCTGCCATTTAAAGCAATGCCTTTTGTGTGCAATAAAAGCAAAATTTCTTTAGCATATACTTCCCTAGGGCTCTGCCACCTCTTCGGGGACCAGTGACCATGCACCCACCTAAAAGTTAGGCTGGTGTTTTTCTGCCTCTAATGAATTATTTAGACTTTATCTTTAATATATATTCAGATGCTGATCTTTTCATAAATTCAGGAAGGGCTTTTACCTGCCAGAGTTCCATTCATGTTGATTTGGTATACGAAGTACAGAACTTCACAGCAGCAGGTAGGGTTTCAAGTCCTCTGTGGAATATTTTTAATTTTGACTGCAGCAGTATGGTGGTTTTAACATTTCTCCCTAGATATTTTCATTACTTTTGTAACTGAAACTGTTTAGAATTTTATGTTCAAGAGTTTGCAATATTTCTTCTCTTTTTATCTCTCTCTCTTCCTCTCATTATCGGAACTAACAAGAAAGATACAAAATATTGGAATTGGCACTCGGAGTTGCAGAGACCTTAGGAAGCATGGGGCAGGCTGTTCCAAGGGGCAGAAAGGTGGTTTGCAGTCAGCTGTTGCCACGTCAAAACATGACCTAAGCTTTGACAGTGCCCTGGCAAGACAGGGGTGATGCGAGACATATCTTTCCTCTGGGAGGAAAAAATGAAAGTTTGCTTTCATATAAATCAACCAAACTGGGATGAAGAAACACAACACTTATGTCTGAGAACATTTCCTTTGTGCTCGGTGCCCAGAATCTAGACACGTATTTGACTGGGAGGCACAGCCTCTTAAAATGTGGAAGTCATGAGACACTGGTTTCTCTGCCAGTGGGTCTGGCCTTTCCTAGTTTTGGGCATAGGTGACATTGGGTTTGGGCTGACAGTGACACACCATCACTAAAATTGTGGCGAGCCCATGACCTGGCCTGACTCAAGGCTGATCCATGTCAACCCCTCATCTGGTAGAAAGCTGTTCCTTCTTGTCTTAGTATTTTAATAAAGAAAGGAATGGCATTTCCTAAGATAAGGATTGTTGACTGATCTATGATTTCAGGAATCAAACCTTCCTTTAAAGGCAGCCTTCTCTGCACGGATGGTTTTTGATACTTGGAGCAATAAAGCTGGTGTTGTTTTGAGAGGGTTAACTGAGATTAATGAGGAAAGAAGCACAAAGCCATAAAGGATCAGTGTTTCCAATCAATGACCAAATACTTATAGCACGTATCCCATGCAGTTTCCTTGGCACAGGCAGCTAGATGGCAGTTCTTAAAGGTTTTACCTTTTTATGCTTCTAAATAACCTATGAAGACAAGAACAGTGTGTACTTCAGTGTAGGAGTGCTTTACTTAAGGTTTATACTGAAGTTGATGTATTGATCAAGAAGAATTTGTAGAATACAGAAGAGGCGTGTTTTAATAAGGGCTGGATAGAGTATCACAAACCTATCTCCCAGGACTTTAGCAACTGTGAATTGCAACTTCAGCATTTTATTTGGGAAAGAAAAGAAAAGGAAAAGTGCTAATTGTGGTAGAGTAATGGAGACCACATAATGAGGATGTAACACTCACTAGGTGCCTGACTCAGGAAATCAGGACCATTTTCCAGAGCTGCTTCAAAATAACTTGGAGAAACAGCTCCATGTGTTAGCTTTTTAGAGAACATGAATTTAAGCTGTGGGGACTCCTCCTGTTGTAGGTAGGGTGTAATATGAGGCTTTGGTATGTTTTGTTGTAGACATTAGCCCTGTACTAGTGAGAGAACGTTTCTCTCTTTAATCACCCCAAGATTAGCCTTCACTTGCTTCTTTCTGTTGGATATTTGAATAACAAGCTTGATGAAGCCACTTAACTCCCTCCAATTACAGGTGCCAAATGGGGGTGCAAAAAAAGAGAGGCCTTTTACATGTGCGAATGCCTTTGCAATCCAGTGTCATAATCAGATTCCAGAAATTGAACTTGCAGAAAGTTTGTGCTAGCCTTGTGGATTTTCATTTCAGATGTTGTCAACTCAAGGGCATTTGGACCAATCAATATCTGTCTGTCTTCTCGCACATAGAAAGTTGGCTATTAGAAAGAGAGGCTTACAGCAGGCTCAGCCAATACCATTAGCCCTAGCCTAAGGGCAGTTCTGTCCATGTGCCCGGGTAGGCACCTGCCCCCTCCCCTCCCCCACCATTAGGGAGGCCACTTGGGATGTCATTTGGACAGAGCGGGCAAAGAGCACTTCTTTATTCTTTCTCTTTTTTACACCCAGACTCCCCCAAAATCAATAAATCTGTTCTTTGCTTATTTTCAGAACTTTACTTCAATATAAGCAAGGACTTTCCTTCCAGCAACAAACTCGAGTAACACCATGTCAGGCGTATGTGTGTGTGTGTTTTCTTTCTCTGTTCCAATTTGAAAAATAATTGGAAATAATATCTGATTGATGTTCTTTCTCTCTCTCTTTAGCTAAAGATTTCCTAGATGAAAGACCTTGATCTACTGCCTTTCATGATTCAGCACTTGATTTCCTATTCCACGCAGCCTTCTATCTGAATGATTTCATAAAATGAAGGAAACAGTATTGTGTTCTTAATCAGAGAGAACTTTATACAAATTGGGTTCATTGACGGCTAGTTTGTACTGCACTATTACTGAAGCTTTTCTTGTGATTTTTGTTTTGCACGAAACAGCTCCCTGGCTGAGAAAAAACCCTCAAGCAGTTAAGAGACCAGGAAGGGAAGAATTGAGAATTAGTGAAGATTCAGACTATTTCTCCTGGTGGCTTCTAGGATTTTGTTCGTATTATTGTGCTATTTCTCTGTTTCTTTCTCTTTCCTTGGCTCCATCTTTGCTCCTGCCTAGAATGGTCGAATAAGAATGGTACACAAAGATGTTGAAATTGGCAAGCACTTTTCCAAAAGCCTTAAGAAAAATAGGGCGGCTGTGGTCCATTCTGGGAGGCAGCAAGCCAGTTTGGAGCCAGCTGTTGGCACGATGTGGTACAACCAAGACTACCACAGTGCCATGGGCAAGGAAAGAGTGATGTAAAGCTTTGGCAGCCACCAGGTAATTGCAGGAGGAAACTCTGGGATCCATGGAGAAACCAGAATTTGAGAAAGGCAGGAGCATAAGAAATGCAAGTGTCCCTGACAAAGTGATGACAGTCTTAGAAACAGAGAGACATGAAATGAATGTTTAATATTGTGGCCTGGGAACATGGCCTTTTCTGTGACTGGAACAATGCAGAATTAATGTGTATCTGTAAGAAATAGCATTAGGATTAAGTATTCTTCCGAGAGATGGGAGAATCAGGTGGTTCAAGTGGGTTTGCTGGCTTGAGCCAGCCCTCTGATGCCTGACCCATCCATAGGCAGGAAGGACATCCTCCAAGGGAAAGACATCTGTTGGCAGACAAAAGTAAAGATGTGAATTTTCTTTTCATTTCCTGAGAGAGCACACAATACTTTCAGTTCTCTCTTTTAATGCGACTCTGGATTGCTTTTTTCCTGACAGTTGCTGTAGAGATAGCATAGGTTTGCTGCTTGGCACGGAGGCTCTCTTTATTTCATTGCAATTAGCAAGGGTAATTTTCTGGCATGGCTCCGGAATGGTCCATGAGGGGTTTTCATGTCTGAAAGCAGAGGAGAGCTCAAGGTGAGATCCTGAGCTTCAGCAATGAAGACAAATTTGAATCTGGAGCTGGAATTGTGACGCTAGGGCATGAAACAGGGCTGCTTGGGTCTCGGGCAGAAGTGCTACTTGGATTCCTCTTGATTGTACCTCCTGGGGCCCTGGTCAGATGGGCCCACAGGAACTGGAGGGAATCATTCAGCTGTTTAAGGAATTTGTGTTTTAGAGAGCTGCATTGAACAGGATTTTGCTTTTAGATCATATGTGCTCCATTGAAGAGTTTGACGTTATTACCTGCATTATAATATCAGGTGGACCTCATGCTGTTTGGACTCTGAGCAGCTCTGGTCTAATCCTACAGCTTGACTAAAAGCTCTGTTTGCTTTCTTGGACCAACAGGGGCCACAGAACCAATCTTCTTCCACCCTAGTATTCCAATTCCTTCTGTACTGGGGAAGAATATACGACTTAGGCTGGACCAGTCACTATACTCCATTCTTCTGGTCCCTTGACTGATCTGGACGTGGTGATGCAACAGGGGCTAATCTGAGTCTAAACAAAGCTGAAAGATTTAAAGAAAATCTACTATCTCTAATTGTGGGGTTAGGATGACATGAGCCCCAGAAGTACCGTTGTGGTCTTGGCCTTGTAGAGAACTCAGCTGGGAGAACAAAGCCAGCCTGGATAGCAAAGGATGTGGAAGGGCATGGCGAATGTAGCTTTTATATCCTTACATCCTTTGTCCACATGCACCCATCCTGTGTAACCTCCCAATTCCCCCCATCAAATATCCTCTTCTCCCTTTTAGCATGTTTGAGTTCTGCTTCTGTCCTTGTTACCAAGAAAGCTTCAGTGAGTAAGAAACTCTAAGGTTTCTTAGGAGCTTGAAAAATTTGAATTTTTAAAACAGCTCTCAGTTTTAAAGTATTATTCCTTAAAAATGACACTTCTATGGAACAGAATGTAAGGAATTCTGCAGGTACCATCTGAACAGGGATGGTGCCTCAAGTATTTTAAACATTGTTCCTTTGATTTATTCATGGTCAAATGTGTATGTGATTCTCTGTAAGCCAGTGGGAGTTTTAATTGATAACTATAAATTCCTTGTAATATTTTATTTCTGTATAGACATAAAATTTCTTCAAAGTAAGGGGAATTATTATTAATGTATTTAGTGTTTTTCTTCTTTCATAAACAAAATGCAGAGGCTTGAGAAAATGTATAATTAAAAAAAATAATTTCAGTACCAAAACCTTAGTATCAAAGGCAGTTAATAGCCATAATGATGTCCAGAAGTACTAGTTGAAGGTTAAAAGCAGGTTATCTCGGGGCCCATCTTTTCCTTTAAGATTATTTTGCAAATTAAATTCTTTGAAACTGTATTTTTTTCTATACAGTTTGAAGCAAACTGCAAACCTGGAAAATTTTAAGTTTAAAAATTATCTACAAAAATCAGTCTTCTGGCCAGTCCTTAGGAATTGTAAGTGTGCTTTGTTGATCTATATGTATTTTCTTCTGTTCAATACTTTTAAAAGAGAAATTCCAGCCCTGTTTTCATCCTGAAAAATCTTCCTTGATTCTGAGGTCAATTCAACACCCCACTTTTTTTTCAGCTTTGTTTAGACTCAGATTAGCCCCTGTTGCATCACCACGTCCAGATCAGTCAAGGGACTAGAAGAATGGAGTATAGTGACTGGTCCCACCCCACTTTTTTTCTGGCCCCACTTGTGAAGAACCATGTCCTCAGCATCCAGTCAGAGTCCCCCACCTCTCCGAATCTGACATTGTTTTGGTGATGAGTTCAAGATATTTTTGGACCCACACAGTCTGTCCCTAGGGTTAGACTGAAACTCCCAGGAGGGATACTTGCTTTTTCCATGAATTTGAAAGACCAAAGCCTGAAGCTATGGAGGAATCTACTGAAAAATAAACCAAGCAGAAGAAAACATAGCTGGGCAAAGAAGCGCGGCCTAGAGGAGTATACCTCTGGGAAAGCTGGCTCTGAGGCTATCCCTGGAGTTTTTCAGTTATTTGAGACAATGCATTATCCTTAGAACTTAGCAAAGGGTCCTGGTGGCTACATTGTGACAGGTTACACATTAGGAACCATTGTAATGCTTACTTCTGGCAATGTTTCTGGATATGCTGTTTATGGTCCCGTGCTGGGCTGGGAATCCATGCTTTCTTATTTGAGACACAGATTTAGCTACTCCTTTCTTGCTTTCTGCAGATGTACTCCATGTTTTTATTGGGTTCTTTTGGTACTGGGGATTGACTCACGACCTTCCGCTTACCAGGCAGGCACTTTAGCCACTGAGCTAAATCCCCAGCCCCCTGTACCGTTTTTTTTTTTTTTTTTTGAAAACAGCAGCAGCAGCCAGGGACCCTGAAGATGGTAAGATAAGCAAATCTAGCTTGCCCTTGCAGTGGAAATGACAAAAGTTTGGAGCATCTAAGTCAGACTCACTAAGACAGACACTCAGTTGGTCAAAGTCTCAAGTTATAAACATCTGCTGTGCAACTGGAAATCAATCACTGGGACCTGATTTGTCATTTGGTTTGTAAACAGAGGACATCATTCAGTTATTATATGATCCTAAAAGTAAAAGACCTGCAACACATAGAAGTCTGTTCCACCAGGACTGCCTTTGTGTGCCATGGACTACTCGGATTCTGAGAAAGACTCGGCCATTTCTTCCTTGACTGGTGCTCTTGGTGGGTTCTGCAGAGTACCCACATCTGATAACTGAGCAGGGAAGCAAACATCTGGAAAAGCACAAACAGGAAGCAAAGCACAAAACAGAACAAAATAATTCTTTAGTTATAGCTTTGCAAGTGCCATAGATATGAAAACTCAGCCCACTGGTCAAATTCATTATGGTTTCTGTGCTATTCAGAACCTTAACCTGAGTGGTGAAAAGTTTTATTTTTTATGAAATACTTTTTATTTTGAGATAATGATAGTCACATAAGTGGTAAGAAACAATATAGATGGATATTGTGTACTGTTTACTCAGCAGTAGTATCTTATATGACTATAGTACATCATCACAACCAGGGTACTGACACTGGAACAACCCATTGAATTTATTCAGATTTTACTCTTTACATGCATGTCTTTGTCCATGCTTAGTTTTAAGCTGGCGGTAGATTTGTGTGATGACCAAAAGAGTCATGTTATAGAATAATTTTATTGCAATGATCCTTGCTCGCCTGAAAATTGCAACCTGACATTTTTTGTTGTGTTCTTTTGTGTGATGTATCATTGTATGGGAACCAAACATTTCATGAAACACAATGCAAAAATAGAATTTCATTTTCATTACAAAAATTTTCATTCCAGCTCTCCTGTTCTTTCCCAGATCCACATGCACCAGGCACTGCTGGAGGTTTGGCTGTGGGTTCCACAGTTAGGTTCTCTGAGATGAATATGATATGGGGGATCCCACATCTGGGAGAAACTTTCCCTTAGATTTCTTTGCACTGATCTTCCTCTTCATTGGTGATTAATCTTAGCAAAACTGAAGACCTCTTCATGTTGAAATGTCAATACCTTTCCCCTCAACCATGCTCCTCATCTGTCAGTTCACTTGGCTTAGCGTCTTCACATTTACTTAACTTGATGCATAGTAATAAAGGAACATAATGAAAATTCCTTTTAAACAATTGATTTTCTTGTGCATGCACCTAAATGGTCTGCAGAATGCAGTTATTTTTAGTCTGCATCATTTTCTGGTCATTTTTTCAGCATAACATAGCATAAGAAAATGCCAGGAATTTTCTCAGGGATTCTAAAGATCACTGCACGTGTAGTAAACAAGCAGGCAGCTCCATGATGGCGCTTCCTAACCTCATCCTAAAGCTTATTTCTTTGTATTCTGTAGTCACCTTGGCCTGTATTGACTCCCTGTTGAATAGGCCCTATTTGTCAATTATTTAACACCTCCTTTGGGCCAGCCATTTGCTGGAAACTTAAGATCAGATAAATAGATAAATAAAAACTACCTCTACCCATAAAAGAATCACACTGCTTCTCTTCAATGGTTATGACATGCTACTATGACCCTCCCTTCTCCACAGGAAACCTGTGATTGTCAGGAGCTGGGGAAGGAGAAAGTGTCAGGAAACTCTCGTAGAGCTGGTCATACTCAGTGTTTTGACTTTTAAGAGTACATTTTAAAAGGCTCAGGCTCTGAAGAGAGAGAAAGGCATTTGAGGCAGAAAGAAATGGTGAGCCAGGTCCCAGCTCCAGGAGGGAGCATAGAGTGCTCAGACAACAGTGTGTAGATCAGAGATGCTGGAGCAGAAAAGTGAGGGGGACAAAGGAAGGGGTCAGCAGGAGCCAGCTTGGGGTTTGGGACATATGACTTGCTATACTACATGGTCAAATGTAGAGAGAAGAGTCCTGGGAGGCAGAAGTGACTCCTTGAAGATGTAAAATCTGCTCTTGAGGCTGACTGGCTCTAAAGCCAAGACCTCACCTATCTCCTTAAGTGAGACTATGGGGTCTGGAGCCCTGCTGGTTGTGCCTGGCCTGGAGGATCCAGCCTCAGCTCCATTATGCCTTCAAACAGCTGCTGGAGCCTTGAACATGCCATTTTGGAGAGTTAAAGGACTGGGATCTCTAACTTCTAAATTTCCTCTCAGAACTGTGATTCTTTGATTCTCCATGGTTTTACAATACCACAAAATGAAAAGGTCAAGAACAGGATGATAGCAGATGCATTATGTTGCTGTGAGCACTTTATCCCCTGCCAGAAGCTTCTGTGTACAATGGAATCCAAGGATCCTAACACCTAGCTTTCTTCCCAGCGAAGACAAGCTCTATTTGATTAGAATGCCTTAGCCTCATTCAATTCCTAATTGATTTGTCACAGAAGTAGAGTCGAGGCTATAGATAAATGGGAAATCTGAAGTGAAGTAAGCATGGTAGGTGGGGGTTGCCTGAAGGAACTACTGTCACCTATGTAATTTAATCCATTTGTGTCTTAGTGGGAAGGCACACTCCTTAGATGCCATGGCATTCATACTGTGTGAAGACCGAGAGATCACTCTAAGGGTGTCCACCTCACCTCCTCTTCACCTCCCCCTGGATAAGCCTGGGGCTGAATTTTAGCTGACTTGGCTTGGTTGTGTTGGGAGCACTGTCTTGTGTGGTCCTATCCGGAATGTCCAGGGGTGGGCTTCTCAGACCAAGCTTGGGAAGGAGACCCAGAAGATCCTGGTTCTCTCCTGTCACTGTCTTACCAAGATCTTTTTGATTCCTGTTTCACTACTGTAAACATTCATCTGTGGGCCATTCCTTCAGAGCCAAATGTCATAGGACTATGCTTGTGTTTTGATGGTTATTGGCACAGTCAATGGAGAAATGTCCTAGGTGCAAGTTGAGGAGAGGGTAGCCAAAAGCCTTTCAGGGGGCAGTGGAGTCACCTGGGGGCTTTCATCATCCATTCTATCTTTCCAGGGCAGCACACTTGGTGGCGTGTGGTTTGCAGTTGGGAAAGAGCTAGACCCGGGTGGCTCAGCCTAAAATGGCACCCAATCCTGCCAAGATGTGATCAGGAGTCTGCATCCTGCTGAGTCTCAGAGAAGTTTTCTTCTCTGTTATATGACTGGATGTCTCTCCTAGTGACCACTTTTAGATAGATTATGCCCATTGATTGGTCTTGCGATGTTTATCATGCAACCACATACTGATAATAGGTGCGGTGCCTAAATGGGGTGCCCTCTGTGGACCTGAGAGTCTCACAGTGCTTCTGAGATGATGTACTTCTGCATACAAGGGATTCTTAAAGACACGGCTTCTGGGAGCTGAGGGAAGAGCTGTTGCAGATAAAAATTTAATCATCCAATGAAGTTTTGCATCATAGATGTGGACAAACAGGGCCTTACCTGGGTTGCTGCACAGAAGGGACATGGTACAGGTAATTTCCCATAATATTCAGGCTCCTCAGAGTAGAAATCTGGCCTTGGGTCTGTCTCAGTGTGAGACACTTGGAAGTATAAACTCAGTACCTATCTAATTTCTGTTTCTATACATCGATCACATCTACCCGCACATCCTCACCAGCTCTCTCCTTTCCAACCACTATTTTTGTCTCTGCTTTCTAAAGCAAGGTAGGCAGAGACTTTGTCACTCAGTGTATAGCCCTGCAGGTTAATGGAGAAACTTCTGACTTTGAAACTAGCTGGATTTACAATGGGACAAATCAGAGTTTCACTACGTGGAGCTTCTGACCTGTGGACAGTTGTCCTTCCAATGCAGCCTGCTAGATGTGTCTGTTTATCATTTCTGTGACACAGATTTTTTTAGATGGAATTATATTTCTCTAAGGGTACATGTGCGCATTATAGAATGCTTAAAGATGACATAAAACCCATTAAACAGCTCACTCTTGTACTTTTCTTTCATGTTTTGATCCATCTGATTCTTATATCTTTTGTTAATATATTTGATAGCATCTCCTACATACTGTCTAATATTCTCCTTGAATGTCCCCGTCCCCTTACTTATTCTGTTACCTGTCAGGATTCTTTCCCCCACTCTGTGCCTCCTAATGCTGCTCAAAATCTTACTCTGCTTGGTGCATGTGTTTGTGACCTTTCTTGCCCTGTCATCCCGGCTCCGTGGGGTCCCACTCTGAGCACCTATAGTCTCTTAGTGTCCTGCCCTTGGCATCCCCTTAGTATCCCCATAAGCTATAAGTAGCTTGTAGTGTTTTCAGTTTTGCCCAAACCTCTGGGTTCTCTGGGGTCAGGAGTCCAAACTTCTACTTCTCTGCATGTTCAGTAGCATCTAACATTGGACTCGCAAGTGAGGTCCTCAGCTGGGTGTGTATGCAAGGCTCTTAGTAAGAGATAAAGAGTGACTACAACTACTCATAAGAACACTCTCTTTCATTAATACTGACCATTTCAGTAGCAGCTGTCTTTTATATTCCCCTGGTAAAAGTTAATGCACCTCATGATTTTTATTCCTGGGAAAGCTGATCACAGACTTTGCTAAACCCCATGCCCTTCATGCCATGTTGCAGGGGGCCTGGAAACAAACACTTCCAAATTATTGCTGTTCGGAGTCATTATTCTTAATGTGTACACACCGGAGCTTACAACCGGAGGGGTTTCTCCAGCAATCAGCTCTGGTCTTTTCCACTCTTTCTTGCCAGATGTGTGAAAAGGGGCTGGCAGTATACAGGATGAATTCTGAAGGTTTGTGACCTTTTGTGGGATAACCACTTTTAAAGACCTTCCTGCAACTGTAGAAAAAAGTGACAGAGAAAATGTGGCTACCAGCAGCCTTTCAGAGATTTGTGCTCCCTCCCGCAGCAGGGCAGACCTTCACCCTTATTTTTAATGATCTGACCCAATGGAAATCTCCTGGTTACAAAGACACTGTCTTAGAATTTTAAAAAACCTAATAAATAATTTGTTATAACTGCAGGGCACCACGTTACCATGTTACTTATTATGGAACTAGGATAATATTTAAATTGCTTATTTACAGCATTAAAATAAATAGTGTTTTGGGCATTTTTTTTTTCTTATTTTGCAGAGCAGAGGACATGGGTTGTCACTCGCCTCCCTTCCCCCGTGGCCCTGGCCTCCTTAGCACACCCTTCTGTCTGTCCTGCAGGGTCTGGGTTCTTTTCCCAGCTGCAATTACTCCATTATGCTATTAAAGTTCAGAATGTGCAACATGCCCGACCCCTGAGGCATTTGCCAGTCATTTTTTTTTTATCTTGTCTAATACCTGTGGCTCCCTGTCTGTGTTAACATTTGACTGCAAGCATTCTGTAGGATCTGCAGGTTAGCTGTCCCTTGAAGGCCACTGGTCTCAGCACCTCTTATGGCCACTCATCTGGCCCCTCTCAGATCTCTGAGGGGGGTGGAAGGCAACACAGTGAATGAAATATCAAGCACATCAGATCAAATGGCCCCCTGGCCCCCCAGGTAAGGAGCAGGCTGGGGTGGACGGCTTGGAGCAGGCTGCTGTCCTTCCTTGTCTCGCACGGGCTGGGACCCTTGTTCTATCAAGTGCCCCTCGCTTAAGCCCCACTAATTGGGTAGGATTGCTGCCGTCTGATGAGTCATAATTAGGACGAGGCGGCTCCAGTAGGAGCCTTCTTATCGGGTGAAGGGTCAGGGACTAATGACTAGCAGAAGGTAACGGTTTTGTTGATGCCTGTAGTCTCTGTTGGAAAAGAAAAAAATCCAGTCCTGCCGCATTTCTTCCGGCGGCAGGCACTGAATCTCTCCCCTCATTTGATTCAGTGACCTCTCAAGTGCATCACCGCCCCGAGGGCTCGGGCCGTCCAGCAACTGTTAAGCCCCTTGGGTTGATAATCTTCTCCCACATTTGCCCTTAACACCAGACGCACCACCATTAGCCGCAGCTGCACTGGTGCTCATTAGAGGCGATCGATAGGGAGCCAGATAAAGAATGCCGCTGCCCTCGGTGGCTGGGTTACTGCAGATTTACAGGCGTTCCCACGCAATGCCTTCCTGTCAGCCACGCAAAACAGGGGCTTCGGGAAAAAGAAAGAAAAAAGAAAAAAATGCGAACGCACAGGGGAAAGTACATATTTACCTTCTTGGTCTCGGGATGTTAGGAAATCTATAGGAAATTTTACTTTAACCGTGATGTGAGAACGCCACATCTTTGCCTCGCATTGCTCCTTGAATCAGAAAGGCAAAATAAAAATGTTTCCTAATAAAAGCAAGCCTGGCCCTCCCTACCTGGAGCTGGAAATCACTGGGGTCAGGGCAGGAGGTAGGCTGAGGTGCAGCGCTTTTCACCACAGTAGCCTGGGAAAGCCTGTGGTGGTTTTTGGCGTCCTACTTCTGACCAGAAGGTGCTGCCAGCGAGCCTGCTAACTCCTGCTAAGGCTTCCTTTCCAGGTTGGGGAGCTCGGCCCAGGCCCAGGGGGAACTGGAAGAGGGCGCGCCTTGGGAAGAAGGCTGGCATTTGCTCTTCTCAGACTTCCACAGGTCAAGTACCCTTCAGGAAGAACTGAGCCGTGCTTCCCTACGTGGGTTGAGTGGGATCAGGACCCTGCCCTGGCCCCAAGGAGCAGCCGTGGCCTCGCCAACATAAGGGGGCAGCAGCAGGTTGGGGGGCCAAACGGGGTAGGGGTAGGTCGGGGGTGATTCCCGCCTCTCCCTCCTGATTGGGCTCTATTCCTTGTTCTTTGCTAAGTTGGGGTTCTGGTAGCTTTGGCCTCATGGCTGCCATCTCCGCTTGTCTTTAGTACTCACCTTTCCTTGAAAAAACTGCATAAGTGTCAAAATAGGGAAGATCTAAGTTTGGGATGGGAGACATTCTTTCTCACTGGGCATCCATACAATCCCAGAACTCTGGGAGACTGAAGCAGGAGGATTTCAAGTTTGAACCCAATCTGGACAACTTAACTGACTTAGCCAGACTCTACTCAACTGAAAACTACTAGGAAAGACCCGGCAAGCAGCTTCATCGCCCCCAGCTCCCCAGCTCTGAGGGCCTGGTCTGCGGACAGAGTGTACATTTAGATCCCACCAGCAGTAACACCGGTAAGGACTTTCTCAGATTTAAAAACAAAAAATCCTGAAAAAATATACTACTGGTACTCTTCCTGAGAAATGAACTGACAATGCACTATAGCCAGTTGCAGAAGGAGGGAAAAATAGCAATGAGAAAAAAACAAAAAACAAACAACAACAACAACAACAACAACAAAAAACCAAAACAGTGATTAGCAAAACCAGCAAGACATGTAGTGTGTAGATAACCTGGTCCTGTGATTAAAAAGCAACCCCAGTACCAAACATAATTATTGAAAGCAAAAATATGTAATTTAAGAAAACAATTTAATACCAATTATCTAGTTAGCTGTTTGATAATAAGCAAAAATTGGCAAATGAGGCAAGAAGGGAAGAAATAAATATATGTTAAATTTAGATTTTCATTTTATTTGGGAAGAGACATTGGATGATAGCAGTTTTTAGATGACCTCTGTCTCTTTGGAAGACATAGTTCAAGCCAGCCCTTCCTTCTGTGGAGTCCTATTTATGGAAAATGTAGGCAAAATGTTGTTTCCCCCTCCGTTTTGCAGCTCTAGAGATTAATCCCAGGCCTTGGCACTGAGCTCCATCCCCAGCACTTTTTATTATTTATTTGGAGATAGGAGTCTTGCAAGTTGCTAAGTTGCCCAGGCTGGGTTCAAACTTACAATCCTTCTGCTTCAGTCTCCCAGAATACTGGGATTATAGGTAGGCCCAGCTAGAAAGAATGTCTCCAACTCGAAATTTAGGTCTTTTCTGTTTTTACACCTTTACAATTTTTGAATGCTATCTCTATGTTAATGGTACCTAGGAAAAAATACAAGATTTTGAAAAAAAGGAATATAAGAATAACCATGCATGAGATAAAAATAAGATTTACTCATTGTGAATCATTAAAGAAAAAAAATCTAAAAAAATTTTTGCAAAAGAAAAGCAATAAAGAAACATTTTAAAAATGAGGCCCAATGGAAATAAGTCCAGGACTGCATGTGAATATATCAAACTACTTACGCAACAGTCTTGCAGTCTTGACTGGAGGGCAGGGTCATTCCCAATAGATTTTAATTTGACCCTGCTCTTCAATCAAGACTGGAAGTTGTCATGTAAGTCGTTTGATTGTGAAAGAGAAAGGGGAAGAAACTATTCAAAAGGTAAAAACAACTGGGATGGGGGAAAAGAGAAAAGATAGAAGGGAAAAGATTACGTATATTGTATATATGATATGTATATGGTATCATATACGTCATATATATGATAAATAATTACACTATTAATCTTTAGTCATCAAAAAGAATGGTTTGTATTTTCATTGTTTGATCATTTTTTTCATGCCCATATCTTGTAATCTGAGCAAGTACTTTGAAGATAACAATATGCAATATATCAACCACTATTAATCTATTATTTTGTTTTGACATTCTTTGTCATTGTTTTTATTCTTTTTTGATTTTTAAATAAAAATATTGGTTAGAGATGTATCTAAAATAAAAGGACATGGAAAGTTTGAAATATTATGGGTGAGACAGAAGGACAAAACTTGAACAGTGGAAGCAATCTTACTATCAACTAGTGTTTGAGCAGTTTCAAGTGGTTCATTCTGGAATTTACGGAAAGAAGAATTCACCACAAATATACATGAATAATAATCCCTCTATGTAGTCTATAACTATTAGAATATATAAAGTAAAAATACAAATACAAGAAGAAATTGACAAAGTCATGATTAACATGAGTGACTTTAGTATATACAGAAGTATAGGGAGAAGCTGGCCAAAATTAGTAGATAAAAATTGGGCTTCACATAAATAGTGCTTATTCAGTATTTATTGAGGTTTAGTGACTTCGGTGTCATCCAAAGAAAGAGAATAATGAATATGATATATTTGTGGAAACTGATGACTAAAAAGTGAGAAAAAATATAATTCTCCTTAGGAACAAATTGTACAAATATATTTACAGCTACAACAAAACAGATGTGTACTTTAATAACAAAGATGTAACAAAAACTGAAGTACACTTAAAATATTAAGATAATGTTTACCCAGTGAATATTAGAGAGAGAGAACCAGATGTCTAATTATCAAATACTTAAAAAAATAAGATCGTTTCAAAAATTAAGAGAGGAAGCCCAAAATCATTTCAGGGTTCCAATACATCCTATTAAATATGTCCATTTTAAGCAAGAATAAATAGCAATAAAATATTTCTAATATTTACCCAATTTAATGATTTTACACTCCTAGAATATTAAGTTTAAGGATGTTTAAAAAAGAAAATTGTAAAGATAATAACAGAGATATTTATGAATCAGAACACAGAAAAATAGTAAGCTTCATAAATTTAAGAACTATAGAAATAAACATATACACAAAGATTAACATCAATAAATCAGAGTTAGGCATAAAAATGGGAAAATATATATATGTGAAATGAATTAATGAACATAGTTGAGGAAAATGGAAAAGAAGATGTTATCATTAACCTGATTGTAATAAAAACTATTAAGAAATATTATACGTAACTCAGTGGTAAAAACTCACAACAAAATAGATTTTTCTGAAGAAAATATGAATTTTCATGTCTAACTTAAAAAGAAGCAAATACATACAGGTTAATAACCATGGAGAGAAATTTCAAAAGTTCTTAAAGTTTTTTGTTATTTTGTTTTTTTTAAAGAGAAAACCAAACCAAAACAAAACAAAACAGTAAAAGCCTACAAGTAATACAGAATTTCAAGAGAAAAAATATACAGTAAGAATTCACTAGTTAATAGATTACATATTGTCATCTCAGAAACAGTTGTCCAGGTTACAAAATTAAAGCATACAAAGTGAACATTAATACAGTGAGACTGCAGATGGTTCTGTTCAATGATCCAACAAATACTCAGTAATATGGTTTTCTATACTACATACTTAATTATACTTGCAGTTATGTCCTTTAGATCACTTTCTTTCCTTTCTTTTTTACATGAACAGTCACACATTTTGGGTTCCATTGCTCCCACAGTTCTTATAAAAAGTTCTTAAAGTTTAATTGTTATAGCATTGTAATACTTTCAAATAATTTCTTGTGTTAGTCTCTCTGTTTTATTCACTATTGTGGTCATTTTCTAGAATAATTTTAGAATTGGGAGAGAGGAATTTCCATCTTGTCAGAACAAGTGATCTTCTTGCTATTTGAAAGACTCAATACCATAGGGAAATAGTGTTTCCTGTGTATTTTACAGAGCTAGCTGAGGATTGAATCTAAAACCTGAAAAGTGAGGGAAACTCCACATCCAACTCACCAAAAGACAAAGCTTGGGCAGTGACTGGGATGGCTCCCGGTGAGATGAAGTCTGTAGTCATTGAATCAAAGAACAAAAAGTCCTAAATAATATATATCACACTGCAAACAACAGTTTCATATGCCATATAGATCCATTCTAGGAATACAATAATGTTTTAATATTCAGAAATCTATTAATAAAATATATCACATCAGTAGATTAAAAGAGGAGAGACCTCAATGACGTCCCAGAGGGCACCTGATAAAATTCTACATCAATTTCTGATAAAAACTTAATAAGCCAGGAATAAGAAAAGGGTTCTTTGACATTAAAAAAGCCAAAAAAAAAAAAAATGAAATCAGAACTACAGTCCATTTAGTGAAAAGCCTCAAAAGGTTCTTCAGGTGAAGCCCCACAGGTGAGGAGGTAGTGATCACCATTATTAGAACTACTGCTTTGAATGTTCCCACAGGATGTGGAAATAAGATTAGAGAAAAAATAAAAATATGCATATGGTATGACTGCATGTCTAGTTCTAAATGAATAGTCTAAAGAAAGTTGCTTGCAGAATTTCTTTTGGCGGTAGAATGTATAAACCAATGATTTTCCTATATTCCAATAATAATTGGTCGGAACATGAAAAAAGGACAAGATTTCCAAGCCACAAGCTCAGTGTAACACACTATATCCTCCAAGTTAAGCTAGTCCTGAGCACCTGACATCAATGTGAAGCACGTGTAGTCTGGAGATCTGTTAAAGGAGTCTTGAATAAAGACATGGCTCTTGATTCTGAACGGTGTGCAGGGAGTTGATACACTCAATGGGAGCAGAAGGGCTAATCAACTTAGTTTTTAGGACAGTTTCAATCAGAATGGAAATGGAGGGAAAACTCTAACATCCTAGAATAGTCAAAATTTTTAATTCTCATAGAGAGGGAGAAAAGTAGATAATGATTAAGGGGGAGACAGGTTGGGGTATGGGTAGGAATGTCAACAGGTGGATGAGAGGGAGGAAAGAGAGGATGCATGCCATAAGATGACACCCCTGCTTAGCAAACACAGAATAAAAGACAGAGAGAATGTAGATTATTTAGCAAATGAAATTGAGCTAGCAGGTTGATGATTTGATAAAGAACCCTTTGTCATTCCCAGATGACAAGTCCTTTCAGTAGATCAATGAGGTGGGTGTTAGAGGACAGGAAGAACATAGAGAACAGGGTTGCACATATTTCTGCTTTCTAGGTAGGAAGAAAGAAACCACAGGAAAATTATTAAGATTAGTCTATATAAATATTTGAAAATTCCTGACACTATGTCACACCCTCAAGAATCTTAGCTGATAAATGGGATGACATTATAGCCTGTTGCTACATCAAGGTTTATTATTGTTAGTGTATAAAATCCCTTGTATAATTCACTATGTATTTAGGAAAAAAAATGCCTTAAACTTTGTAAAGACATTCACTGAGTAACACCTACAAATGTTCAGTAAACGTTTGAAGAAATGTTCACACAGTTACGAATGAAGGCAGTATGATGTCATTAATGAGAAGTAATGGTGGCTGATCAAATTAGGAAAGACCATTGAAGAGGTAATGCTCAGTGTTGGTAAGGTTGGTAAGGAAAACAACGACTCTTGAATTTTGTGTGTAAGATTTTCTGGACAAAAAATTGATAATATGAATTAAAATCTTAACATTATTTAGCCATGTGACCCTGTAGTTTCAACAGCAGGTATTTGTCTCACACATACAACGAAGGCTGCACGGAGTTGTCTGTACAGGGGCCTGTGTGGTGCTCTCTACAGCAGTGAGAAATGGGAAAGGGCATAAAAACTCAATGAGAGTAAAGGGGTTAAATAAATTGTGGCCCATTAAAAGCAATGGAATACTAAGTAGTCATTAAAAACCATGTTCTCAGAAACTATACAAGCATATGCAAGAATATTCACAATATATTAAGTGATAAAAAGTGGGTTACAAAATAGTGTAAGCTTTAATTCTGATGCCATAAAAATTGCAGATGCCTAGATAAAGGACGGAAGGAAATATAGAGGTGTTCTTTCAATCTCAGGATTATGAATAATTTTTATTTTCTTCTTTTTCCTTTTCTGAACTTCTTGAAATTTATGACAACATTGTGCGCGTAATACACAAATCATCATAATCATCATAAAGCATTTTAAAAGCCCCACAAGGAAGTGGCATAGGCCTTGTTTTTCAATGCCTGTCTGAACAGTGTTTCTTAACCCCAGTGAAGATTAGGGATCAAAGACAGTGGTTCCAGGAAGGCTGAATGTCTGTCTGTCTGTCTGTCTGTCTGTCTGTCTGCTGTCTGTTTATCTGTTTTTCTCTTTCTCATATTCTCTCTAACTCTCTTTTCTCTGCTGGAGACATTTACTTTCCCCTAGACTTTCCAAAAAGAGGTGATTCTCAGCGTCCTGCTTTTGCCTAATTACATTTCCTTACCTAAAATCTGACTTATTCTTTGCAAATTGGACGTATTTTCTTTTGCAGGTTTCTGGCATCCGGCTTAATTTCCTGAGAAAGCCATTTCCAAGTCATAGAGAAGTTCACTGTAGTCCTTGGAGTTATGATGGAAAAAGGATGAAATGTAGGTAAAATTTTGCTATGCCTTCCTGAGATTCTGTTCAATCCTGGGGATTTACGTCGGTCCCCAGTTTAGCTTGGCTGTTTTGTGCATGAATGTGAATAAACTTGATAGCTTTCCTATCAGCAGATACCTCATGTTAGGATTGCTAGATATAGCAAATAAAAATATAGAACACCTAGTTCAATTAGATTTTAGATGAATAAGTAACTTTCTTAATGTAAGTATGTCCTGAATAGTGCCTGTAATAATATACTCATACTAGTAACAATTCCTTGTTTACCTGAAATTTGAATCAAGAGGACTTCCTATATTTTATGTGACAAGCTTCTATCCCAGAGGCCTTCAGTGGGCCACATGCCAGCCTTCTTGTGGCCAAAGTTGCTTTGTCTATGCGCGAAGCAGTTTTCATACTTTTCTTGCAGATGGGTGGGCTGGCCAGGACCTTGGTCTTTAAGAAAGCACAGTCAGTCCCTCTGCCTCCTATCTGGGTTCTGTAGTGAAGAGGTACAGATTCTCTATCAGAAAACTCAAGACTGATCATTCTTCTTAGTAATCTAAACTTCTATAGATGGTAATTTTCCTAACCAGGGAAATAACTGAGAAGTGGATGAATCAGTTTGCAGTTTTATCAGTAAGGTAATGCACTGGACCAGGGAGGTCAGATAGTTCTCTTTCCAAGCATATTAGTGCTATAAATGCCCTTCCCTTTGACAGCCTCCTGAAAGATACAAATTCAAATCTGTCCTTCCAGATACACCCAGAATACTGGGAACCGCGCAGCTCCTTCCCAGTTCATAGATCTTGGTTTTTAGTATTTTATTCCTTCTATGGAGTGGACATGGTGAAGAAAGAAGAGTAGCCTAAATTAAGCAAGAATAAGGGAAATGTGAACACAATAAAAACCATTGGTACTGAAATTTAGCTGGCATAATTATTTCTAGTTATTTTAGAAATGGTTAGGAAATAAATGGAACTCCTTACGGATCACATTAGGATTAAAGCCAGCAGATTATACTTTGAGTTTACAGAATCTGCCTCTATAATTCCTTGTGTTCCTCAATCCAGTCAGGGCCAGAGTGAACCAGGAACCCAGTTCCAGTGACTGTTCCTGCAAAGAGGAAGTTGTCTGGTGCCCGTTATCGCCCAGGGAAAGGCACCGTGTGGGCGCACAGAGAAATCCCTTGAGTTTCTTCTACCAAGAGCAGCTAATGCAAGGTCCAGCCTTTGCCCTGGCATTATTCATCTCCTCTCCCGGAAAAGCCTGGCCTGGAGCTGTCCTGGGAGAAGACCACATTTTATTACCTCACTAGCTTCTGGTTACTCGCCAGGAGCCGGCCAGAGGTGCCAAAGTACTGTAAGGAATCAGATCTCCAAGTGAGACTGCTCACAAGGTATTTCCAGCTGTTGGCTCACAGCAAAGCTCTTTGTAAATTTTGTAAGAAAACATGCTCTCAGGGGGTTTCTATTTCAAGTTGGCAGTTGCAAGAAGTCAGCAGAGCTGGAGTCAAACTTTTCAAGGAACAACTGAGCTTGGATCCTGCTCTGTGCCTAGTTGCTTAGTACAGGTTCCAGCTTCTAGGGCCTTGGATTTGGAACCACGGTCGCTGGTTGATAATAGACTGTATTTATCATCCCCCAGGGGGAGGGAGGTGTGTTGCTCCCCTAACATGCCTTGGGCTTCAAAAGTTGGGCCGCTGATGTAGCAGATGATTTATGGGGAGCCGGTCAGGAAGAGATTTTGAGCCTCATTTAAACACAGATCTATTTTCCATTCTTTTGGAAAAGTAACATCTTTTCATTCAGAAAAAGGTATCAAGAGTCCTGTTTAGCATATCCAACAGAGGATGTCTCTGCTCTCTCAAGATCTTTTCTCCAAAATACTATGATGATCTTTTATTCCCTCCTGACCATTCCCATCTAACTTTTCCTTCCAATGTCTAAATACCCTTGCATAGATGTGCTGCTTCTTAGTTAAGGCTCCATTTTGTTCCATTTTGATCCTAATCCTTTTCCTGAAGGAGTTGTCATCTCATTGTCTAGTTTTCTTCCATGTTGATGGTGGATTGGTAGTGACACTGTATAGAAAGGTGGCAAGTGGCAGAGAAGGCAGCTTAGGTGAAAGAAAAATGCAGTCTATGCTTGTTTAATCAATCACTGAAATGGCTCTTTGGCCAGCATGGTGGTGGATACTTCCATATATTATTTTTATTATTGTGCTAGTGTGAGAATTGCAGATTTTAAAAATTGATTAGATTTGGGAAGCTCTGAACTTTCTATGTTTAATATTTTTGTCGAGAAAGTATCTTCATCCTGCAAGACAAATATTTTCTTAAGGGTAGAATCTTGGAATAATGCAATATTTCTATAAAGCAGTACAGTACATTAGGTTATAAACATCCTAAACATTAAAATAAAGCACTTTGGGAGGAACATTAACTCTTTTAGGCACTTACACAATTCCCAAAGTGCCTATCGTAAATCCAGGAAATTGCATTGTCATTGTTACATTCAGGAATAATTTTGCTCCAACACATTTCCACACCATACATAATTCTGTTTTAGGGAGTAAGATGTTTAACTCATGTCAAGAGAGTCTGTTGATTGGTTCTGTCTCACACCACTGTTATTTTAAATCAATGGTCTCTGCTGCAAAATCAGATAATTTCTCAGAAGACTTACATGGAAACATATTCTACAGTTGTTTATGTTGGAGGTGAGAGCTTTCAATTCAAATCATTGTTCCAAAATAGATGAATGTCATGTGTGGTATCAGTTAATGTACATCAGGCATTTGGGGAAACTGAACTGAAGTTGAAAATCAGGTTGCCAAAAGTTACTTCCAACTGTGGCTTAGGCGTAGGTAGTAATGGAGAGCTCAGAGTTGAAACAGATATAAATATCTTAGAATGGAGAAAAGTTATGGACACATGCATTCCTCAAGCCTGCAGGGCACACAGGAGGCAGCTCTATCCAGAAGCCTGGTCTAGGGGTGACTGGCTTAGCCTGTAACATGCAGGAATCTGGGAGAGCTGATAGAGGGCCCCCAAAGGCAGACAGAGTAAAAGATGTGTAATCCCATATTCTTCCTCAAGCCCCAGACTCTTCACAAAATGAGAATTCTGGAACATATCTTCTGGATTTCTAGATCAAAAGCCCACACGTTCAACCTGGATGTTTGGCACTGAAAACTGGTTATCACTTAATAGAGAAGCATGCACTATCTAAAGAGATGACATCCTTTTTTCCATAGCCAGAGACAAAAGTTTTCAAGAGTTCTGTGCAATGTTAGTGAGAGGTGGCTGGCCTCTGCATGGGTGTATAATGTACTTGGCACAATCGTGGTTCTCACTGATCCACTGGAATGACTTAATCTGTTTCCAAGAATAAGGAGTATATATTTATTGGAAGCATTTCAACTATAAAGAGAAGTAGATTTCAAATCCCAGGAAAGAAATGACTTGAAGGTTTTGTAAAACCTGGGAGGAAATTGGTGGTCAAAATGAACATCTCTCTTTTCACTCGGCCTTACCAGGAAGCAAATCTCATGAGGGGTGTGTGTGTGGGGAGAGGAGGGGTTGGGTGAGTGGTGGAATAGGACACCCCTTTCAGTGCACACATTACAGAAGAGCAATTAGGTGCTATAGACATAGCAGGTAACAGGCGACAGAGAAATAGGATGCAAGCAAGCTTTGAGAGAATGTGTGGCTTGAACAAGAGCTGCAAATAATGAGGAAACATACTGTCTTAAGAAATGCCACCATTTTTTTTAAAACAAAAAGTAGACGCTGACAGCCCCACAGAGGCCACTGCAAGGGAATAAGTATCAGAAAATCTGAGCACTGAGCATGGAGGCTCCAATAAAATTGTCAGCTTTAGACAGCATGAGACAGGAAGAAGGTCATGACTAGGGGTTGGAGGCTCTCTTCACTCCTCCATCATGCAAGCTCAGCTCAAGGTGATGAGCAAAAAGCCACAATGATAATAAAGCCTATCACTTGAACAGCACACCACAGATCTCCTGTCTTCTGTGTCTTATATGAGCTGATTTTTATGAATAGAAAATTATTTTACCTGTTTCTTTTCCTTCAGAGAAAGAATTTTATTAAAAGCTAACAATTAATAAGTATAATACACTACTAACATAAAAACATGATATATTGGACTAGTAAGAATGATAATGTTTCCAAAGTTTTGAAACATGCATAATATAAAATTAAATGCCAGTACAATGAAATATTCCTTACAGTGTTATAATTATTGAAAAAGAATATACACATGTATGTAACCTTAGTTGTGAATAATTTACATTTAATCCTGGGATATATCTGAAGTTCTTTTCCAATCTTTAGTAAAGATTACGATGACCACTACTGTTGTTACAAAGTCAAGATTTTAGCTGGTGGTAAAAACTAAAAATCCGTCTAATATGGAGCTACCAGTATTTCCCCCTTGTTGAGATGGAAAAGGTAAAGAGAATATCTATCATCCCATTGGTATCCATGCTACTTGACTTGGAGAAACAATCTCTTCCTAAGTAAGAGGAATTTATGTCTGTGTTGGGGTAGGATGGGGGCCTCTGATCTGAACCTGTATTTTAGTGTTCTGGAGATTTTAATGTTTCCAGAACTTTTTGGAGTTAATTTTATGTATTTGAAGGTTAGTCTTGATATTAGATCATTTCCACTGCTATTAACTGCCTTTAATTTAATTAATTTTTTAAGATATTGGAATTTCAAAACACCAACCAGCCCAACCCCCCTGCAACCACACATCCTGTGGATCCTTTAACTCCACCCTCCCTTTTTCCAAAGCTTGGTCTTTTGTTTGGTGTCTTATGATGGAGACCACTATGAAGCAGCTCTGAGAAGGATTCAGAATTAACCAATTGGCTTTCTATCTTTATTTGTCAGTCTGTCCCAGGCCTAGGCCCCTTGTCTAAAGATGGGCAGTGGATTCATAGTAAGTGAACCTCTTAGTTCATAGTAAGTGAACCTGAGTACTGTAGTGGCCTGTGGTGCTGTGAAGCCTCATAGGACAAGATAAGGCCACAGCTGAGGATGCCTGGCTCCAATCCTAATTAACTAGGTAGAGACTGTAGCTAGGTAGAGATAAGATAGTTCTAATTAGCACAATTTACTATGCGGTGAAGTCTTGGTGTTGACTCCCAAGATCCTGCTCATTTTCCCTGTGCTCTTAGTATTCCCTTCCTTTGTTTGAAAACCAAATAAGTATGGGCTGCCCAGAGAAGTTCTTTGTCTCAGCCCTCAGAGAATCATGAATTCTGCTAAACAGTTTTCATTCTCCTGAAGCCCTAAAATCATACCATTTGTCCCTGTTATTTAAACCTTCACAGTCCACTCATCTGGGAGGCTGCACACCTCATCAGTCTGTGATGGTCTTACACTATCAAAAACTTGGATGTAACAACATCATCCTTTACTTCTTGGACATAAATAACCCCGATGTGATGAATTAGGCTTAAAAACTCCTTGTTACCTTTCATATATCTATTTATGTCAGAGATCTAAGAAATAAAAATGTAGGAAAACCCAACAATCTTTTTGATCATCACTGCTCTGAAACTTCCACTTCCACTGTGATTATTCTGAGAGAACATAGGGAATGAGAAGTGACTTAGAAATTCACCAGTGGTTTTCAAGTTGCCTTTGGTAGAGCTGTACGAGTCTCTGGAAAGGCTGGTGGCACAGGGACAGAAGAATGTGTAGATACATCTCAGGGGGTCCCATCTGCTCTTTTCCACAGCAGCTCCATGTTCACCATTTCATATAAAATATTTTCATTAAATATTTTATTTGGCCAAAGGTGATAGTAGAATTTCTTTTTAAAATAATGAAAATGTTCTTAATTGATTGATATGTATTACACCCATCAGTGGTTGTATTGAAAATCTTTGAATTACATACTTCATATGAAGTATATAGTATGTAAGTTGTACTTCAATAAAATTGTTCACAAAGCTTTTGTAAAAAACAGTCTTCCATTTCAAAGACTGAAGAAAATAATGCTCATATAAGAGTGCTGCTATATTTCCAGAGGTAATTTCTCTGAAGATGTGTGCACCCTTTCAAGTCACCATGGCTCCTAATAGTCACACTTAGGATCTCTTCCCATTCAACCTGGGCTGACATGGGTTGCTCGCATCTGGCCAGTGAATACCATGGAAGAGATGCTATCTAGCTTCAAACTGAAATTGTAAGAAGGCTTTCAGTTCCTGCTTGGCTTCTCTGATGCTCTTGGAAGTTGCTTCTGAGAACGTAGCCATCATGCAGTAGTAACAAGTCTCTAGGCTACCTGGAGAGGCCAGGTGTTCATCCTAGTGAGCTATTAACTAACAGCCACATCAACTGTCTATCGTGAGTAAGTGGTTATTATCTTTGGGTTGTGTTTTCACTTCGTTGGTGGTATTCTTAAGAAGCAAAGACAAATTTTAATTTGATGAAGCCTTGTTTCTGTCTTTTTTTTTTTTTTCTTGTTTGGTGTCATTTCTGAGAAACCATTGCTTGATACGAGATCATGAAACATACACACATAAGGCTACACCTTCTTCTAAGAGTTGTGGCTCTGATATTTATGTTTTGGGTCTATTTTTGTTAGATTTTTCTTTATAGCATGAAGTACGAGCCCAACTTTATTATTATTATTATTATTATTATTATTATTATTATTTGTCTTTTTCTTTATCGGTACCAGGGATCGAACTCACAACTGCCTGCTTGCAAGGCAGGCACTTATGCCGCTGAGCTAAATCCCCAGCCCCACCAACTTTATTATTTACATGTTGATATTTAGTTGTTGAAGCACCACGTCTCAGAAGAGCTACTTTTTCTTATTGAATTTTCTTAGAAAGTGTGTCAAAAATCAAGTGACTATTCACTTATGAGTTTACATCTGTACTCTTAGTTCTATACACAGATCAATATAATCTCCGTTTCCCTTAGAAACATGCTTTTTTGTTATGGGGATTTATAGTAAGCCTTGAGGTAAGCAAAACTGAGTCATCTAAACTTATTCTTCCACTTTAAAGTTATTCTGGCTATTCTGAGGCCCTTGCATTTCCATTATAAATTTTACAATCAGATGATCAGTTTCTGAATTAATTTAGCTGACATTTTGATAAAGACTGTGTTGAATGTATAGAATAATAGGAGAGAATAGTCAGCCCATGACACAGGATGTCTTTCTTTTTTTTTTTTTTTTTAATTTTTATTTAAGGAGAAAAGAAAAGAAAGAAAAAAAAACAGTGAAGGGGTACAAGTTATACAGATTTACAGAATAAAAAAATGCGCAGTAGGAAATCACTAGTTAATGGATTACATATTGCCATCTTAGAAATAATTGTTTAAGTCACAAAATTAAAGCTTGTAGAGTGGACATTCCAACAATGATACTGCAAACAGTTCTGTTCAATGATCCAATAAAACTCTGTGATATCATTTTCTATCTTATACATTTAAATATACATGCAGTTATATAGTTTAGAGCACTTTCTTTTTCTCTCTTTTGTACAGTGACTATTACACATTTTGGGTTTCATTGCTCCCACGGTTCTTGTTGCTTTTTTGGAAGAGAGTAAAACCAAATGTGACATAACAGAACAGAATCGGTCAAGTCAAAAGGGTGGACATAATAGATAATATAAGAACATAATACAAGGTGATCAACAATGGTTACCATAATGCCTCCCGCTATTTCTAATAGAATTGCCTATATCATTAGTTGTAATACAATTGAACAAAACCGTAAAGAATAAAACCGACAAAACCAAAACATTGGAGATATTGTAGGTCTTCAAAAGTAGATAAAAGTCAACGAGAATGGGCGTTATAATGAATCTCATTATCTTCTCAGCTGATGCCTAAACTTTCGAACCTGATACTATCCAGCAAAACAGAATATAGGAACCTCAGTCAAAAACAAGATGGTGAGAGTAATACAGGGCTTCAAATCGAGATAATAGAAAGTCAAAGTGGGTTACTATATTATATCCTGCTATATTTTTCCCTTTAATTAAATGGATAAAAATAAAAAAGTAAATAATGGAGTGGAGATTGAGAAAAAGGAGGGCATAACAGCGAAACAGGGCAGATCAAAACATAACCATTTAAGCAGAATAGTGTTTCACCACCAGCTAATCCTGACCCAAAAATAGTTATCATATTGACTCCCTCCCTGAAGTCCTTGAGTACAACTTCATATACTGTAGCATTAAGTATAGCAAAACAATGTAAATCCATTTAAGAGAATGACAGCATTATAGAGTATTTAGAATCGACTAACAGAAAATGAACAATGGTCTCTGTATAATCTCCTTGTCTTTAAAAGGTTTTTTCTTATACTATCGTACATAACAAAATCCAATAAGATACAACCTGTTTAGACCATTGGAGACAGAAGAACAAAAGCTAGATGAGACTTCAAAACAAGATGGTACTAAATCAGCATTACCTATTAAGATGTCATTTTCTCCAAAAAAAGCTGTTCCTATCATCCAATCTTCTGTCTCATTTCTGTTGAGCTCTTTTTCTGTCAGTAGCTGTCAGTTTGTCTTCTTCATTTTGTTCTCTGCTCCATTCGTTGTGGCCTCCCCGCCCCTATTTCTGGGTTCTTTGTATTTTTCTTTTTTTAGAATATCCTGCAATACTTTCTGTAGGGTTGAATTGGTGGTTGCAAATTCCCCCAGTTCCTCTTTATCCTGGAAGCACCTCGTTTTTCCATCAATTTCCAGGGACAGTTGTGCAGGATATCTCAATCTTGGCTGTAGATTATTATCTTTCAAAGCTTGAATTATTTCTCCCCATGCTCTTCGTGATTTGATGGTTTGTGAAGAGAAATCTGCTGTAATTCTGATGGGTCTTCCCTTGTAAGTGATCTGTTTCTTGTCTCTTACAGCTTTTAATATTCTGTTCTTGTATTGAATTTCTGGAATTTTTATTATTATATGCCTGGGTGTTTCTCTGTTAGGGTTGTAGGTAGCTGGGGTCCTGTTTGCCTCATACATCTGAGTATCTTTACCTTTTTCTAAATTAGGAAAATTCTCCTGGATTATTTCTGTGAGTAGCTTTTGTAGTTCACTTGTTTGTGTCCCTACTTCTTCTTTTATGTTCTTAATCCTTAAGTTATGGCTCCTCTTATCATCTTCTTGTCTTTGTATTATTGCTGTGTGTTTCTTTGTTATTTTTAAGAAGTTTTTCATTTCATTCTCCCATGTTTCAAGTCTGCCCTCCAATTCAGATGTCTGTCCTTAGTTTCTTTCAAGCTGTTATGCCAGTCTTGGGTAGATTTCTTAATTTCTTGATAGTCCCTTTGCACCTGCTTCACATACTCAATGCTTTCTCTGTTTTCTCCATCAAGCAATTCTCCCCTCTTTTTCTGTTCTTCCATTCCACCATCCGCTTTTTCCTGGGTGGTGCTTAGCATTTCTCTAACTATTCTGCATACTTCTAGCTTCAGGTCATTGATAACTTCATTCCTGAATTGGTCTATGAGGCTCTCTAAATGGCGCTTAATGTATATTGGTGCAGTGTCCACAATTGCCTGATTCTCAGGATTGGGGGTTGAGGAGCCTTTTTTGTTGCTTCCCTTCCCCATATTTTCTGTTCCTTATAAAATGTAATCTTACACAGGAGGCCCGGCTTCCCTGCCTGCCAGCCACAGCTTGATCAAATTGCGCTGGCTAGTTGTTCCCGCTCACCGCTGCGCCCCAGGGAGTTGCGGAGGAGGCAGCCTACGCGGGAGTTGGTCGCTCCTCCGGGCCACCGTCAGGCTCTGGGATCTGGGTTAGGCCAGCCTAGGGAGTCCGCCAGCAGCGTCCCTCCGGCCAGGCACCTTTCACCAATCCCGTCCGAGAGGGAAATGTGCGGCTGCAGTTGCCACCGCGCCGTGCTCTTACAGGACTGCCCGCGCCCAGAAAAACCTCCGCTGGAGTCAAACTGAGGTAGGGAATCAGTTCCTCGCTCACCTCGCCACCAGTCAGCCTTCCTCCCTGGCCGTCGCGTTTCCGACTCCGTTCGCAGATTCCCGTTCCCAAGCCTCTGCGTGTCTCTTCTTGCCGAGCCGCTATGGAGGTAGCCGGGCGCCTGGCGGCGGGAAATCTAAACCGCGGTTTCCGATGGTGTGGGGACTCCGTTCGGGGACTCCCGTTCCCAGAGCTCGGCGGTCGCGTCTCTCCTTGCTGAGCCGCTGTGGAGGTAGCCGGTCGCCGGGCGGCGGGAAATCCAAACCGCGGTTTCTAATGGCGCGGAGTCGAGCCTCCACACCGAGATTTTTCTGTTCCTATTTTAGCGCCAGGACTGTATTCCAAGTTGGATTCTCTCAGCCCAGTTCGTTCCTGAGTCAGCAGAGCATATCTCTACTGGTTCGTATCTCCTTAGTCCGCATCATTCCTGGCCTCTGAGCCGAGCCTTTAGAGAGCGTTCAGAAGTTGCTGTTGTCTGTCCGCCATGTTCTCCAACCCTCCGATGTCTTTCATTTATTTAGGGCTCCTGTGACTTCTTTCAACAATGTTTTACAAGTTCTATGTATAAATCTTGAACTTCTTTTGTTAAAATTTATTCTAAGTATCTTATTCTTCTTGTTATTTTGCAAATGGAATTATTTCCTGAGTTTCAGTTTTGGCTAGTTCATTAATAGAGCACAGAAATACAAGAACTTTCCAATAACTGCACTGTGTCTTCATCCTGGATGAATTCATTGTGTTTACATATTTATTTATTTTTGTTGACTTTCTTAGAATTTTCTATACCCATATGCCAAAAATCGTGTTCTCTGGAAATAATTTTACTTTCTACTTATTTTTTTTTTTTGTACCAGGAATCAAACTCATGACCTCACACTTGTCAAGTAGGCCTTGTGCCACTGAGCTATCTCCATGGCCCTCCTTCTACTTTTCTAGTACGGATATCCTTTTCTTTTTCTTGTTTTATTGGCTTCGTTAGTATTTCTATTACAATGGTGAGTAAAATAGTAAGAGCAGATAGCATTGTTCTTTTTATTTTTAGTTTGTTGAGTGCATTTATTACAGAAAAGATATTGGATTTTTCTAAATGCCTTTTCATCTCTGTTGAGATGATCATGATGGATTTGTCCTTTCTCTTAATACCATGCAAAACTGTGATATTTATTTCTTTACCCAATCTGGAAATCTGAGGCAAATCCATTTGACTACAATTATATCAGATAATGCTTTTAATACATTGCTGGATTTAGTTTGCTTTCTTTTTCTTTCCTTTCCTTTTTTTTTTTTTTGTTGTTGTTGTTGAGACAGGGTCTTGCTATGTAGTTCATGCTGGGTTTGAGCTCATTTTGTAAGCTAGGCTGGTCTTGATCTTGCAGCAGTTCTCTTGCCTCAGCCTCCCAAGTGCTGGGGTTACAGGTGTGTGCCATCACATCCTGCAAGTTGTCTTTCTTTTTAGGCAGTTACTAGGGATTGAATCTAGGGCCTTTCCACTACATTACTTAGACATTATTTATGTGTTTATGTATTTGCAACAGTCTCACAGTTTGCTTGTATTTTATTAAGAATTTTCCTACATATGCATAAGGGATATTGATGAGTAATTTTATGTGTTTGTGATATTTTTGTCTGATTCTGGTATAATATTAGTTTCACATAATGAGTTTGAAAATTACATGGGGGTGAATTTTGTGAAAGCTTGGTAGAATCCTTTAAAACTCTGATAAATTTATCAGTATATCAATGTTGTCCTGGGAGTTTTTCAATGGAATGTTTTTTAATTGTAAATTCAATTTCTTTCCTCATTATAAATCTATGCATATTTTTTTGAGCTATTTTGATATCATTCTAGTGATTTGTACATTTCATTTAAGCTATCTAAATTTTGGTACACAGTTCTTAGTAATAGTACCTTGTAATCCTTTTTTTTCTGTGAGGTTAATAATGAAGTTGCCCTTTATTCCTGATTCTAGTAATTGAAGTACTCTATGTTTATTTTTTTCTTGGTCAGTCTAGCTATAGGCTTGTCAATCTGATTTTTATTTCAATGAATCAACTTTTGATATTATTGATTTTATACTTTCTATTTTATTTATTTGTGCTCCAGTCTGTGTATTTTATTCTTTATGCTTAGATTTGGCTTCATTTGCTCTCTTAGTCTTGAGTTTTAATTTGTAATTTTAAGTTACTGATTTGGAATATGGTAAAATCTTGGATTGCAAGTAACCTGTTCCGAGGACGTTCTCAAGAAGAACAAACATTTCTAACAAACTTCATTAACATGTGATGTCTTGCACTAGGAGTAGTGAGTGACACTGAACATCACATGATCAATAACTGAGCCAGTGGTTCTCTCTACCCACCACTCTGGGATTGTGGGTGATCATCTCTCAGCGGCCAGATATGGATGAGATCTTGTCTGCACGAGAAGAAAAAGATGGAGGAACCCCTTACTTCAAATGAGATTATGGAGATGTATAAAATGTGGAAGACAATGCAAAAGTCTGAAGAAAAATACTAATTGAATAAGTTTGGAGCAGTGAGAGTGATGAATCTGTCTGATGACAATGCAATGTCACCTTTTCATGAATTCTAAAAGCAGCAAAAGCAAGTGTCGTTGGATAGGTTCCTTGTTAAAGTTGAATGAAAAGATGATGTTGAGCCAGTACAGTGATTTCGTTGGTGGTAATGAAAGTCGTCTTTCACAATAACGCTCCTCTCTTGTCTCTTTCACTTCAACCACAAAGATTTTTGAAGTTAAGTGCAAGTCAATTAGTTTATTTTTCTTTGTGTTTTGTATTTTCATTGTTTTGAATCATATTACAGTATTGTAATCTTTTTTGGATACTGGGACTCGAACTCAGGACCTTGTGTTTGCCAGGTAGATGCATGCTTATGCCCTGAGCTACATATCACTAGCTTTGTAATTATTTTTATATGAATACTTTCAAGTTGTAGAAAGAATCATCTGCATTTCCATTATTTATTTTGGGGAAATTTGCTTTGATATATAAATGCTTTGGATTACAAGCATGTTTATGGAATGAATTATGCTCACAAACCAAGAATTCACTGTGTGATTATTTTTTAATGTACATATTCGCAACTCTAAATTTCCCTGAGCAATACTTTATCTGCAGTTGAAAGTTTTAGTATGTTATTCTTTTGTTTATATTACTTCAAAAATAGTTTTAAATTTTCCGTTATTTTTTGATACATTGTTTATTTAGTGATAGTTTGTTCAATTTGGATTTATTTGTGAAATTTTCAAATTTTCTTTGCTATTGACTGTGATTTTCATGCCATGTATGATTTCATCATCTTTGAATGTATTGAGAGTATCTGTGTAGCTTGACTGTTGGCCTATATGAAGAGCACTTTGTGTATTTGGCAGGATGTCTGCTCTGCTGCTGTTGGATGGAATTGGTGTACACTGAGATATTGTTTGTTCTAATTGTTGTATAGTGTTTTCTATTTTTGTGATTTATTTTCTTGTTTACTCTCTAAGCATTTTATCCATTATAGAAAACAGATGTCAAAGTCTCTGATTTATTGTTGAATTGTTCCTTTTCAATTCCATTGGTTTTCCTTTTTATGTATTTTAGGTTTCTATTTTTAGGTATGTAGGTGTTTATAAGGAGTATAAATTTTTGGTGGATTTACCCTTTTATTATTACAGAATATCATAATTTTTTCTAGAAATAATTTTGGATTTGAAGTCTGTTTTGCCTGATATTAGTACAGCCAATCAGGCTGTTTTTAATTACAGTTAATGTATCTTTTCCATCTTTTCAGTTTCAGCTTAGTGTCTTTGAAACTAAAGTATGTCTTCTGCAAACAGCACATAGTTGGACCAGATTTTTTAAAAAAAAATCATTCTGCTAAATTTGCCTTTTATTTGAAGACTTGAAACTATTTGCTTTTAAATGAAATCAATAATACATTATGATTTATGTCTGCCATTTTGATATTTTTTTCTGTATGATTTGTGTCTTTTTTTGTTTTGTTTTGTTTTTCTTATTTCTTTTTATAGATGTGATTTACTAAGGTCTAATTTTCTTTAATCTTATCCTAACTTATTTAGTATTTTTTATGGGCCAGATGTTTTATTCAGACTTTCTAAGTGTTTGTTTACATGAAATATGAACAGTTTCTTTATTTTTGAAAGTTTGTTTTCCTGGTTATAGAATTCTTCTGTTAACCACACTTTGATAGCCCTGAATACTTCATCTCAATGACTTGCTGTTTTCTAGCTTTTCATCGAGAAAATAGCTGGTAATCTTATTGTGGAGCACATGTGTATGATAAGTCACTTCTGTGCTGATACTTGGGGGATTCTCTCATTTACCTTTGGCTTCTGACAATTTGATTATGATATATCCAGATATGCATTTCTTCCAGTTTACTCCAGTTTATTCTAGAGTTTATTGAGTTTCTTGAAATTTTGTTGAGATTTTAAACAACTGCCACTAATTTTTTTTTATGTATGTCCCTGGAGGAAGGCTTTTTTTTTAATGGGGGAAATTAAAAGTCGAGGACAAATAAACTCAGTTTTGTAAGTAGGAGTCTTCCAGGGAATACCAGGCAGGTCACTGAGAGCTTCTGGGATTGGGATTTTGAGAGACTTTCAATTCTTTTCCTATTTACATGGTCCAGACTTCCAGAACAATAACTAACAAGGTTGATAATCAATTTCAGAACATATTTTTTCAGAGTGTTAATGAGAATAACTCTAGTTTCTTTCTGTAAGTCATAATGTTTAATTTGACTTGACTTTACCATTTTCTATCATGTTAAGTGAGAAGGTCTTTGTAATGTGTTCTCATTTTTATCAGAACTTTTTACAGAAAACAGTTAAATGTATATTGATCTGATTATTTATTATACATCCTATGGACTTTTTCCTTCAAAGTATACTAATATTTTACTACATTACTGAGTTGTATTCATTAGTACTTGAAAAATGTATTTGTGTCCCTCGATAGGCAACCTAGTGATTCATACTTTTTGTCAAAAAATTGCCTTTAATTTCACTTTTCTAACTGTCCAAATATAATACAAAAAATATAAAGCAAGTAGTCATTACTCATTTGTTTGTGTTTATCACTAAATGTTTATGTATTATATACTACATATTATACATATTCTCAAAAATTAAAATAATTTTAATTTCTTTAATTGTGAACTATGCAATTTTAATTTCTTTATGATATGCTCATCAATTCAGGTTTTTTGAGTTAAAAGTGACAAATTCAAACAGCTTGTTGGCTTTCTTAACTTTTTATGCAAACTAAGAAAAAACTTTGAAGAATAGTCTGTTTTCTGTAGTAGGCCATTTCATTCTGTCCAGGAAATAATCTATACTACTTAGAAAAAATTTAAAAAATGCATTTGTTCATGATAGTTCTCTATAGACATCAAATTTATTTGAAAGCAGGTTGACTTTACTTTAATCATCAGCTATTTTAAAGCAAGGAGGTAAGAATTGCTTACTAGCTTTTTAAAGGGAAGTCTGCTAGTTGTTTTCATACTGGTTCTTTGACCTAAGTAAGATGACTGTAAGGGATGGAGTGGGGATTTGGGGGAGACAAGTGATGCTATTATTTTACTATCATTTTACTTTCATTATTAGCAAATAATATCGAAAAGCTTTTTTCATATGCTTTACTATTCAAAGACTTTGTCGCTGCATCGAATAAAAATTACTATTCAGAGTATGAAACTAATTAGTTTTGCTTTGCTTATTTAAAAATTTGAACTATTGTGAATTTTATAAATTATGTGGTGTTATGTGTAGAATTTCTATAACCTTTAAGTGGAATTTTTCTGAGAAATTCTAGGAGAGTTTTGGAGGTATAAATAAATTCATTCAGGAAGATATGAAAAACTAGGGGATTGTACCGCCTACACAGATTATTGACTTTTAGGCAATGAAAACTGGGGGAAGGTTGATGAAGATGATAACAGCAATAATAATAATGGTAATGCCAGTAATAACGAGGGTAGGTAGATACCACATATAGAAAGCTTCTAGATGCCAAGTAGGGTTTGCATGGCTTGAAAGGAAAGTGGTTCAAAGTTTGTGTAGCGTGCTGATTTCCAGGAGACAGTTTGGATTTTAATCTTCACACAATGGGAATTTGCCATCCTTATGTGAAGAAGGAGGTAAGTGATGTTTTGAAACATTAATTGGGAATAGGAGGGTGTCACAGTTACACCTGACTGTGTCAGCTTGATTGGCTTGGGAGCTACCCAGGGGATTGGTGGAGCACACTTCTGGGTGTGTCCGCGTGGGTCACAAAGGTTAGCTCTTGCCTAATATATGCGGTTCCGCCCTACCTCCTCGTTGGCACTGTTTTCCTGCTCTGCTTCCTGGCTGTCACGAACTACAGCAGTTTCGCTTTGCTATACCATTTGGCCATGCTTTTGTCATGGAGCCAGCTGATAATAGATGAACTCCTGTGAACCCTTTCCTCCTTTAAATTGTGGTATGGCGTCCCAATAATTGGACAAGGATTTGCAAGGGGAATGTCAAAGGACAACCAGGCAGGACCTGAGAAGATGTAAGTGAAAGTTCATGGATGTCAAAAGATGGAGCCCAGAGAGGCAAGTAAAGAAATGTGCTACTAGCCATGGGCTACTGTAAGAACTCTGATGTAGTCCAGCACCTGCATTTGCTTTTGAGAAGATAACATGGAAGAAATCAAATTATTCTTATGTGATGGAATTATGGGTTCCTAATTTGATTTCTTTACTTTCCGTAACTGATGGTATGTTATTATATAAATTTCTAATAAAACAATATGCTTATTGTTTTAAAGAGAGAAGACATTTTCAAAAAATAATTCTGAGCTGTGTTTCATGGAACACTAATGGTTTTTGAGATAGGAAAATATATATGTATAGAAATGATTCAATCATCAACTTTATTTAGAAAATGGCACTGTACACCAGGTCAAAAAAGACTTCTTAATTGCAATATTCCTCAGTAATATACATTGTGAATCTAAGAAAATGAAAAAGCATAGGATTCTTCCCACTGAAATTCTATACTGAACTCTTTACTGAAAGAATTATTAGTATCATTTGCTGTTACTTTCTGCAGCAGGACTTGGGAAGGCATTCTTTGGGTGGAGACTGAAGTGCCATCAGTTAGGGTTCAGAGGAACAGTTTTATATGTGGTACGTGCTGCAGAAAGGGTTTAAAAGTCAGGCTTGTACCTGCGCCATCAGGGGTGGAAGAATACAGAAGAGCCACATCATGCTGGGGAACCAAAGGTTCCAATCGAATGTCAAAGGCCTGGAGCTCACTGTGAGTCCCGTGCAAGTATCAGGAAGTGGAAGGGTATGTGTGTCAGGCAGCGCTTACTAGAGAAACAGTCTCAATGCAAAGTGCACACATATACAATGATTTACAAGGCTGGCTTGTAATGGATTCCCAGAGGCAGATGTGGAAGAGTGAAAAGAACCATCTGCATTCTGGGGAGCTGAGCAATCCGGTTGAAGGTCCTGCTCTCACTGTGGTGTCTCATGTGAGTTTGTATCAGGAGACCAAAGAGTCTGCAATAGGAGGCTGAAGCTGACATCCAAAGTAAAGACAGAGTCTAACTCTTCCAAAGGAACAGAACCAGCAGCTTTCCTTCTTCCTTTCCATTTTATACCATTCTGGCAACAATCCTCACTAAGGTGAGTCTTCGAAACCCAGAACTATGCTGAGTCCATTTAGATGGGCATTTCTTACTGAAGTTAACTCAGTCAGTTAACTATCACAGTGTATGTTGGAAAACTAACGATCCTGTACTGGCAGCCTGGAGATGGCATTCTAAAGTGATGGCAAAGACTGCAGCTCCACTGAAGAAACAGAAGTGAGACTTCCTCCTTTCCCTTTTTATTCCACCAGGCTACTAGGCTATTGGTTGGTGCCATCCATACCCAGAGTAAGTCTTCATTCCTCAGGAAGCCAATCATCTGGATACCGCCAGAACTTTATTAAGCCAATCTGCTAGGCATTTTTTAAAAATTCAAGTTGCCACTGCAACTAACTATTACACAAGTCTACCTAGACAAGCATTCCAGAAAAGTCCTACATGACAACTGACACTTCTTTAATGGTTTCAAACTTGAGGCCTGTTGTATTTTCCATGATGAGTCTATGTATGATCATCATGATCATCATGTTTTTAAAATAGTTTTGTTTGCCTTAGCTCAGCTTGTGAATCCTTAACCAAACCGAACGGTAAACCTAAAACATGGAAAGAATGGACTTTTGCAGAGCAAATTGTTCTAGCACTGGTTTTCTAAAGAAGAGACAATGAAGAAGAGTTGGGAGTGTAAAAGTTTTATTGTGAGAAAGCACCTGTTGCAGAAGATGAAGCAGAATTGGGCACAGAACCATTGGATTGTGAAGCCACATTGACAATATTTATGTTATACGCAGGGACAGCAATGGTGCTTCATAGGGAGATTGTCTTTGGGTGGGAATGCCCACTTCATGACTGCTACTTCCTAGGTCATTCTCTGGAGAATGCCCATAGAACAATGTGACTCCAGTTATCACTTCTTCAGTCAGTAACTGTCTACCAACCAGTCCCAGGAGAATTTGGCACTGGCCCAAAAGCTGCGGTAAGTGGGCAGGAGTTAACAGCTGGCAGCTGACCATCTTCCTCTAGTAGAGTAGAGAATCTTCTAAAAGGTGAACTGAGAGGAACATCTCCATGTCCATATGGGACAACATCCTTTTATTGCATCTGGTAAATTTTAAATGAAAAATCAGAGGAAATGGGTTATGTTTATTTGTTAACTGGTTTGTTTCCTGTTGGGCCCAAATGTCTGGGTTTTTTTTTTTTTTATCAGATTCTGTGATAGTTCCTAGACATCATGGCACAATGGTGTGAGGTCATGGGTGGATCTCCATAACTGTTTGCTACTACAGTGCTAGAAATTGTAAATACTTCAAGATTATCCTTAGCATGGCATCCTTTCATTGTCCTTCCTCTGATACGGTTCTCAATGGGGATTGGAAGTGAGGGCAGTACCAGGGAGGGTTGCAGATGGACCTCAGAGAACTACCAGATCTGCTTATAATCCTGAATAGGACATTTGAACATCCTCTGTCATCACAGGAGTAGCACGAAGTTCTGCTGTCTCAAGGAGGTCTTGTGTGACTTGACCAGGATGCTTCACCTATGGATTTAGGTTTGTTCCACTGCTTTCTTGAGCTCAAAGTCTGGAGAACTATATGGCAGCTCTGTACTTTGGAGGTACTATTTTTATCTTCTAAGTTCTTTTCTCCATCTATTTTGCTACCTTGTACTTGTGTTGTTCTCCACAACTTGTTGTGGTTTTGTGCTATGCTGAACTTCACATTTTATGGCTTGTAGGCTGGATTTTATGTGCTTATATCTCCTTGTGGACAGTTGTAAGAGAAGTGAGACTTTTGCTTTGTAAGTAGAATCTCACTTGCATTTTAAATACAAAAGTCAGGAGTATCTCAAGTTTAGGAGTTGTTAGGAGGTTGGAAGATACTGGTCTCATTTCTGTCATTACCAAGGTTAAGTGGCTCCATGTGCCCATCCATGGACCTGTAGAGAGGTGAAATACAGACATCAACTTTCAAGACACCTTTAAAAGTGGTTGAGTTTATTGGGACCATCAGTTGAGGACTACCATCTACAATACTGTTCATCAGTGCAGTAATATTTGAGCATTCCTGCTCTAGGCTGAGTGATGGAGCTAGGCTATGGGATACCAACATAGCAGTCCAGGGGAAAGGATGCATGTGAAGACAGCTGAGCACAGCAGTTGAGATGGTGCAATGGAGAGTCTCCTGGAGGACTGGAGGAATTGATTCTGCATATTTGATTCAGCAAGGAGCTCTCTACGGAGACTCTCATCCAATTCTACTTGGAAGGATAATTTTTTGGATATGATTACCTGGAATTTAGTGAATTAGATCAGACTTTTAACTCATGTCACCTGAGTTACAGTGGTTTAATGGGAATTAATTAGGTAAAGCACTCCCTAGGGTTATAAGGCCAATCTAAAAACATGTTCTTTGTTTACCCTTAAATAATTCAATGAAGAAATTATGATAGACTGTTTTTTCAGACTTCAAAAAGCCAAAGTCCAGATCAAATAATTTACTTTTTGAGAAAAAGATAGTCCTTTATCACCTTTCAACTGAGATTGATAGGCAAATGATAAACAGGTTAGATAATACACTTCCCAAGTTGCATGCCTCCGAAAGCAGTTTATTATACAATTAACTTTCGAGCCACTGATTTCAGCCAAGATGTCCATATTCCCTGAGAAGGCTGCTGCCCTGGAAAGTCTTCTGGGTCTTAGACTTGAACCTGAATAAATAGAGGTCATCTTTGTCTGTACTATGAAGCTCACAAGCATGTCTTGAGCACCTGTTATATGTCAGACTGGGTTGGTGGTGAATGATAGCCACTTCTGGTCATTTGGTAAACCAGCTCCTCATGAGTTACTTGGACCAGTGAGCAGTCAGGGCCAGCACAAAGTCAGCGACTAGTACATACTGACATGGAGAGATAGTGTTAAGGGCAGGTAGGGCTACACAGGACACTCTGAGTTTAGAAATCCCATTGAGAAGAAGACAGGTCCTCAATATGGAATTATTGAAGATATCTTCAGCAGTGACAAATCAGATTCATGTTTAGCAAAAGAATATGAAATGGGTGGAAGGAAGATGGCTACAGACCAGGAGCGCAAAATAAAGTTCGTGTGCCAGCTCAGGAAAGACACAATGGAGAGCTAAGCCAACATGGGCACTGAGAATGGAGAGAGTGAGATAAATAAAGTGACTTGGTGGGTAGGGTGCAGACAGGAAGGTATGATCAATATGGACACCCAGGTATTGGCCCATTCACTGAGATGAAAGGTGTCAGAGAAGGATGTTGGGTACAGTATGGTTGTGCCAAATTTAAGAAACCTGGAGACTCCCCAGTGCACTTGCCAACGAGGTAGAAGGTATTGTGCTTAAATCTTAACCTCTGGTATGTGTGACAGGAAACTTCTTTGAGAAATAGGGGCCTTTGTAGATGAAATCAGATGAAGAAGAGGTCATTCTGGATTAAAGTAGATCTAAATCAGTGATAGACAGTGCCTTTATAAGAGAAAGGAGAGGGACATTTGGAACCGAGGCAGATTTTGATACAGGCAGACACCAAAGGACACTGAGGATTTTCAGAAGGAATCAGGAGTGAGGAGAGGAGAAAACAAGAAGAAAGAGAGAAGAAAGGCCTTGATCTCTAACTTCCTGTCTCCAGAACTGTGAGATAGTAAATTTGTTGTCTTGAGTGACCAGTTTATGGTATTTTGTTGTAGTAACCTTGGGACAGCTGGGTGCATCTAGAGAAGAAAAACCTGACTGAGCTAGAACTTTAGGCCAGAGATTCATTAGCAGAGCATCAGTGAGACCTTGGAGACAATTTTGGGAGCAGGGAGACTAGACACAAGAGACAATGATGGTTGCACCAGGTAAGGAGAGTCAAAAATCTCCTGGGACCCTTGGTGGGAGCAACTTCCCAGCTATAACACCTGGTAAATCTTGTGGTTAACCAAAAGCAGGAGGCATTGATCTACAACAGTGTGTCTTAGAACCTAGTGTAGGTGCAAGTCACCTGGAGGTCCTGCTAAGAGGTAGCCTGGGACTCAGTGGCTCTGCAGTGATGCAAGACTCACTTCTCATAGTTCCCAGCTGGTGCCTAGACTGTATTTGGAGAAGCTAGGGTTACAGATCAATATGGAAAACTATTAGGAAGATCCTGTTTAGAAGCCAAAGGAGAAGACATAACAAGAAGTTAGGCTGCGGGAACCCAGTGTCCTGGAGATGCCAGGAGGAGGCAATGTTCACTGGACTGTAGTTTTGTGCAGAGGAAGGGTGTGGACCGGGGCAGAAGCACCAGGAACCAAGACATTTGGTGAGACTCAGGGTGAAAAGCTAAAGGCAGGAGAGAAGAATGAGGCTTCCCAGGACACCTGGAAAAAAATCCAATAACTAGATGATTGTCCCTGGGCTTGTGAGGAATAAGTATTAAGGCCTTTGAGGACAAAGAGGAGGCTCTGAAGCCGATCTGCTTAGGGGATGGGGGAAATGACAGATGTCCTCTGTTCTGAAAGAAGCAGGGCGTCTGAGTGAAAACCTGGGCCATGCAAATATCTCAGGCGAAAGTGGAACTGAGGGTCTTTGAGATTCCCACTCTGGTCTTTTTCTTACTTTCATTTTTTTTTGCATCTAAAGTGGTAGTGGCTGGAGCATGGGTACTAAGGGACCCAGGCTCATTTTTAATATCGGGAAATAGTTCAGGAGGACAATTTCATTCCCACCACATCTCTGCCTGCTCCCACCCTAATACCTAAAACATGAGCACTGGTTTTCCTATAGCTGTAGACATTGTATCCTGGAGCCGCATAGGGAAGAGTATGCTTCTTAAGGACTGGGTCTTGCTTCACCTCAGGAGCCACGGACCTGGATCTGGACAAGCATTCAGTAATGCCGGGGGGGGAGGGGGTGTTGCCGAATGTGAATACAGCTAGGTTATTGGTGTAGTGCAGAGAAAGCATAGCTCGTGCCTGTGGATGTGAAGATGTTTCGTGTTGAGCCGCGTAAGTTTGGCTACATCTCAAATACCGCATTCAGGCCCATAGCCTAGGCATATTTCAATCTTTTATGGCTGAGTAGAATAATCAAATTGATCTAAGAAGGCTTGAAGGCAATCAGTGCCAAGTGGGTTTTGTTCACAATCTATGAAAATCAGATGTGAAGAATCCATCTCCCAGTATCTCAATGACTTCCTTCTACTGCCAAGACCCGCATCCACCTGGTGGAGAAAAAGGTATTTGGATAGTACAGGTGCCATTAAGCCTTCCAATGACCATGCTGGGCTAAAATCTGCTCAGTGCCATGGGTGGAGAGGCCGCAGTGCTGGGATGGTGGGCGCTCTCCAGTTGGAACTCTGTTGAACAATAACTCCTCGACAGAAATGGCCTCGCTCCCAAACACATGGTTTATGGCCGAAATGGAAAAGCTCCCAAGCACTATCAATGACACTCTCACTGCTTATAAAAACATGTGGGTTCTTTTCCAGAAAAAATAAGACTGCTGCCATTTCTCCCCCTCAAGCCATAAATGACTCAAATGTCAGGCTTGCCTATGCCTTACGCTATGAGGACGTATTAACTTATCAAAGAAGCGGACATATTATAGGCTGCTTGGCGTCCCTACAACTCCATATTTATGTTTGAAATCTCAGGATATGTTACCTGCACTTGCTTGCCACCTTTCTTTCCTCCACAGGAGATTTATAACACAGCCAACCAGCAGAAGAGGGACAAAGAAGTAAATATAGTAATATGACAGATTTATTTTGATTTGTTTTATGTGCTTGTGAACTTGCATGCTTTATGTGCTTCTCTGTATCTGGGGTCTGCCATTCCCCCCCTGGCTCTCACCCTTGGCTGAGTAGCTGGTCCAGTAAGTTCTTGCAGGGAGGGTAGGGCAAAGAGGGAGCAAAACAGACCTTATCCCAGGCATCTGGTTAATCATGCACATTAAAAATTTTTCTCATTATTTGGTAATTTTCTTTTACCTGAATTCTGGAAAAGTTTTTATAGGAAGAAAGCAATTTATTACTTTAAAATCTGCATGCATTGTTTTCTTTAAGATTGCAGAAACAATTGCTCCTGGTCTCAATTGGTGTCATTTCCACAAGCTGTTCTAACTCGCTGGCAAAGCCTGTGCTTGGGTCTACTCTCTTTCTTACCAAGGGCCAAACTGGAGGTGGCCCTCAGGGGACATTTCCTGGCAACAAAGCCACAGAGTTGGCAGCATCAGACAGCATACTGGGGAGGGTTGGGCGGGGCAAGGGTACCCCGGGTCTGGTGGAGACAGAACCCTTTGATGTAGAAAGATTGATCTGTGCTGAGCCAAGGGGGCACTTAACCTTGTTGAAATTCTCTGCTAGAATGGGAAAGAGAAGTGCCCGTGCGGAGAATTGCTTCAGTGTCACCAGGTGGCCTGTCCCATGGCCTGAAAGGCAGCACTTAAGGAAGATTACAGAGCAGAAGATAAGTGGGTGCAGGCTCCTCGGAGGTGACGGATGTCAGAGCGCATCATTTGCGACTCACTTTAAACGCTCCAGACAAACTAGCTGACAAGATCTTCACAGTCTGCAGTAACGTAGCAAAAATCACTTAGTGTCCCAATCCCAGGAGAGTTCCAGTATTTCTGTTACCTTAACCAAAATAGGTTTAAAACAAGACAAAACCAAACCAAACCAAACCAAACCAAAACAAAACAAAATAAAACAATGCATGTTTCCCAAGGTGTCTATGAAAGTGACTACAAATGGCTGATGGAAATTTTTTGGACTTGTTCCCAGGATGAATATCATATGCTGCTTTTAGGTAGGAAAGAATTCCTTGGAGGCCCTACTTGAAAAGCATATGGGTTGAAATCTGAAGGCTTAGGCTCATCACCATAGGGTGCTGTGGGTGAGTGCTGGCCCTTGTGCCCGCCCGGTGCTGGTTGGGGCTGTGCCAGAGTTGGTAACAGCCTGGAGGATAGTAGAAAGAGAATGGCATGGAGATAAGCAAAAGCCCCAAGTAGGGATGAAGAGATTGGGCTCAATATCAGCAGTTTGTCACTTCTCACCTGCATTGCAAATACTCATGTTAAGCTTCAAAAAATTGCAGAAGATTCTGGCAATGTTAAAAACATGCAAAAGTGGACGAGTTGTTCTTAAATGCGTTGTTACCATGCTGGTTATGTGAAATGATAAGAAATATTAAAGGGATTTTTACGTTGTTATAAATGAGAGGCTCTGGGCTGCACAGCCAGGAGTGGAGAGCAGATGCATGAGGGATGGGGGCAAAGTCAGTCTTGATGGGGAGTGGGCAGAGAATCTGAATGCTCCTCTTTGCAGTGACTTCCGTGTCCTCATTGACCAGAACTTCATTATGGTCAGTGTTGCCTCAGCTTGAATATTTGATATTCAATTCATTCAGTGAAAAGAATTAAAAAAAATAGCTCACTACCAATGACCACTCAGAAGATCATGCTTGCCTTTTGCAATGGCTGCCCCTTCATTTTCTTTGGGATAGTAAGTGAGTTTGGGGGTATTTTATCTACTCCAACTATTTCCCAGTTTCCCATGGATAAGTGGTGACAGGAAATCCCAGGTAAGGGTGACAGAGGGAAATGAAAACTCCTGAACACCCCAAGCCTTGCTTTCAAAATCTTTCAGAGACTGAGTTCTTGGAAAGGTGCCCACCTCCATTTCCAAACTGATGATTAAAAAGGAAAATTAAGTATTCTGTTTATACTGGTGAAACACCTGCTTGGAACATCCTGCTGGAGGAGGAAGAATGATACTTTTGCTTTGGGTTGTTGTGGCAACCTCAGTATCTTGGAATTTCAGTGTGGGGTTTGTGTTGTGTCTGTTCGCGGATCTCAGGAGAGGACCACGTGGCAAGGGTATGCTCTTGTGGCTCCCTCAGAGGTGAGGGATGGGTGAAGGTTGTGGGATGAGCTCTTTTGCTCTCCAACCTCAGTCAAGGACCCATGTCCTGGGCAGGTGGCACTGGGTAGTCTGGCATCAACTGCCCCTGCTCTCCAAGCCAGTCACTCTGCTACTTTTGGAAGTTTGTACTATAGAAGCTGTTGGAGAGTAAAAATTGATCATTGTCGTCTATCTTTCAGGAAGGTTTTTCAAAATTTCATTGCTTTTGATGAGCTTACATGCCAAAAAATGAGTGAAAGAAAATTTAATACAATATCATTAGTGTAATTTCTAGCCTGGAAAATAAAAACACGAAAGAAGCAGAGTTTATTTCTAGTGTTGAAGACTTTTATTCCATGTAAAATCTTTTCCAGGTATCTCCCAAGTGGGTTTGATGTCAATTTCTGTTTTCTTTCCTTAACTAGGGTTGGAGGATAGTGTGTGGGGGGGGCTGGATTGAGTCAGAGATGACGATGGGAGTGATGCCCGGTGAGAGCATCTGGTACACTGGGCTCATTCTATTTGGAAATTACTTGTTCACAAGCTTAGGTGTATATGTTTTTAGTTTTTAAGAAAAAATTCCATTGATTTTCTATTATGCAATGGTTTTTTTCTGTCACTTTCTCTATTAGGTATGCTAGTGCTTTAAATAGAGACTTGAGAGCCGACTGAAATCGCAGTCTTTGGATAGGAAATCTGAGAACAAATACTATTTGGGACCCTTTGGTGATATGAGTCAAAATTTATTTTCAGATGCAGTGGATGCACCAATTGGAGTAGATTTGTCTAGATGAAGGATAAATGCAGTTGGGGTGTATGGGGACACACATTCAGACTGGTTCTGGTTCAAAACAAGGCCCATCGTCTCCCTTCCAACTGGTGGAGGCAGAGGAAATCAGGTGACTTAGGCAGGCATCAGGTCCCTACTGCCCAGTTGTGCCAGTCTTTGGAGGTGTAGGATGAGGTACAGATTCTCAGCATGGTGTTCACTTCACTGTGACCTTGCCAAGTGCGGATCTAGGAACTTTACATGGCAGAACCTCGTGCTCTGGCTGGCTTCCCAGCATCTGCAAAAAGAGCCACCATAATATGCTTGTATTTTTCATGACCTTTGTTCAAAATTATCCATCAAATAACCCCTTCTAAAAAGAATGCTTTTCATAGACTATGCATGGTCCCAAGAATATAGACATGTGATCTCCTCACTGCAAGGCTTTGTAGGGGAGGTGACATCATGTGACTCGCTGGGACAGCTTGGATCCACAAGCAAGAGCATTTACAGCCATTGCTGCTGGGTGCCTGAGAGACACCAAATGTAGTGTGGTGACAGAAAGTGATGGCAAAATGGTTAAGGAGTGATGCTCAGGACAGAGAGGTCTTCTCATGATTTTTGTTTTCAAGAGAAACCTGGTTTGTATGATTCATTGCACAGTTATGGATAGATTCTGAAGGCTGATGTTTCCCATGTGTTATTTTGTTTTCCATATTCAGGACCAGGGCAGCTTCCATAAGAAAGACTGTGAAAACAGTACAGAGATTCCTCAAAGAAACTATAGACAGAACTGCCATTGATCCAGCAGTCCTGCTTTTGGGTATTGTAATGGTTAATCTTGACTAACCATTGTAATGGCTAATCTCGATTAATTAGAACTTGATTGGTTTGAGAAATGCCTAGGAGATTAGGAAAGCAATCCAAAGTAAAGGGTGTTGTCTGGGCAACTCATGAGGGCAGGACCTTTGGGGTTGTAACTGTTCCCTGGCCCCTTCATCTCTGCTCTTCTTTTGCTCTCTACTTCTGGTTGCCACGAATTAGCAGTTTTCCTCAGCTATGACGTTCCTGCCATGATGTTTCTGTCTTGGAGCCAGCTGGCTACGGACTAGAACTTTGGAAACCATGATCCAAAATAAAACTTTTCACCTTTACATTGTGCTTGTCGTAGTTTTTGTGCCAGTAATACAAAGTTGACTATTACAGATACATAAGAAATGATTTGGATCAGTAATTGGAAGAGGCATCTGCATTCCTATGTTTATTGCAACACTATTCACAATAAGCAAGATTACAGAATCAACTTTGTTATCTATAAGTGGATGAATAGATAAATATATACACAGTGGACTATTATTCAGACATAAAAAGTGAAATTCTGTTATTTGCAGTAGGATGGTTGAAACTAGAAGAGATTATGCTAAATGAGAGGGACAGAAAGATAATCATATAGGTTCTCACTGTTATGTGAAAAATAAACAAATGATTTCAAAGAATTGGAGACTAGTCACTAACAGATCATGGGAAGAGTGTAGGGGAGGGAGGAATGCAGAGAGGATTGTCGGTGTGTACCATGAGAAATAGCTTCTAATGTCCTATAACATGGTAGGTAACTATGGTTGTGAAAAAATAAGTGAATCTTTCAAAATAGCTCCAGTAGACAGAATTTTGAATGTCCCCAGCACAATGAAATGACTAATGTTCAAGGTATTAGACCTGCCAATTATCCTGATTTGAGCATTACAGTTTTATACAATTATTTATTGAATTGCACACATTGTCTTATATTGCATACATATTTGTATTATATATAAACATATTGAAATGTCAAACTGTATCCATGAATTATGTACAATTACTATGTATCAATTAAAAATAAAACATATAGTTACTAAAAAAGGTTGTAATGGGTGGAATAGTAGACTCATTCTGGAAACCAGGTGAAAAGAATCTTGTCTACTTGAATGATGGAGAGAGGTCACATCTAAGCTTTCTAAAGCTATTTGGATTTTCTAGTATATTTTTGGATTTATTTTGTCCCCTATAACTCTCTTGAGTTATTACATTCTTAAGTCAACTCTGCAAGTTTAGGTCAGAGAATGTCTTGTTTAATGGACAGGAATATCCACACAAAAAGCAGATAAGTCTTCTGATCTGAGAGCTGCAATTAGACTGTGGAGGGCTCTTCATTAACATTTTGTAGCTTGGACATCATTCTGCCAGGTAATTCCTTTTCATTCAAGTTAACCCAAAAAGTTTAGACTGGAGAGTTTATATCCACAGAGAAAAGACCTGAGAAGGGTGGAGGCATCCAGTGACTGGGGCCAGGGACCCTATTGGAGTTGCACATTGAACCTCACCACTGCAATGTAACTCTGGGTTTTGGTCCCAGACTTCCAGGAATCATGACCAAGACTCATCCTTAAGGACAAGTAACATGATGATGGAAGGAATTTCTAATTGCTTAGCCATCTTCACATCCTCCCTTCTCCTGGTCCCTTCAGGGACCATGTCTGAGTGTAAGGATGGACAAAGTTCCATTGTGTCACTTAGTTGCCAAGGCAACACTACCCTTTGGCCTCTAGTAGAGAGACAGTGACCACAGAGAAGTATGTGGTTGGCATTTGTCTATTTATTTCTGAGATAGGAGCTTGCTTTGTAGCCCTGGCTGGCTTCCAACTCACCTTTCTCCTGCTGCAGCCTCCCAAGTGCTGGCATTGCAGGTGTGTGTTACCACGCTCCGTAGCTTTGCCTTGTTATAATAAGAACTAATAAGCTCCATGTCCTTTGCTTAGAGATGTGAAGGCCACTGTAAACTACAGATTTCTTTTCCTCTCCTTCTTCCACCTGAAGTTATCTCACCATAGAGAGGGCTCAGGCCACCACATGTCATCTGTATTTGCAGAACTCTCTTCATCATGCATCCATCCACCTTGGTGGGCTGCCTTCTGAATGTGTCCTTCTGACATTAATTTTGGGTGTTCCTGTACACAACCATCATTTCTCCAAGGAGGTGAGGCTATGTGTGTGTGGTGATTGGAAGGGTCTGAAATGTTGCACAGCGTGGAGAACTGGGACTCCTTGGGTGATCAGCTTCCTGGATAGCTGTAATTTGATAATCTGTGCATAATTATTGATAAACTGAGCCTTGAAACCCTTTCTGGTTTTTTCTTTCCTATATTAGTAGATGTACCTGTATCCTCTAGTTCAGAGGAGGTTTTTTGCCTGCCAGTTGTAGTATAAAGTTGTGCAAATCCAGTCAGACATTCAGGGTCCATCCACAATGTATTTACAGAGGTCATGACATTAGCATACCTTTTGCTACCAAGTGTCAGCCTTTACAGGGCTCCACGTATCTACACTACAACCACTGCATGTTTCCCTACTAGTCTCTTATAGAAGTGGTTCTCACCAGCTAATTGGCAGTCATCAGGACTGACTCCTCCAAATCTCTTAAACTAGGATCACCGCCCCCACCTTGACAGACTCAGGCAAAGACAGTAGCAGCTAAGTCTGATTTGTAGGAATGAACAAGTTATCTTACTGTTCCTCACCTTAACTGACTATATTTTAGTAAGGAAGAGGCAGAATCTTAACGGACAGTAATAACTTTTAACTTGTTACTAAACTGATTTGACCTACTCTGGTTGCCTCTTTGAAATAATCTGTAGAACAGCAGGTAGATGGAAACTTTATCCTTTAGGGAGCTGGTCAGTAAGCTGGAAGCAGAGATAGGGCAAGTTAATAAAACACACTATGATGGCTGGCAGCCTTGGGCCACTGGAGGTGGGGCCCCAAAGTAGTGCCATTTATGGCATCGTAGACCACAAGTTTGTGGGAATGTGTGGCTCTCTGGGACTGACAGATATGCCCTTTTGGACTCATTTTATCTTTTTTGTCACCAGGAGAATGGAGTTGATACCAGACAAGGTACAATACCATCTTCCCTTTTATATAATTTCCTGTGAAAACTGGGAACCAGAAGAGCCCACATACCTGGTGCTTTTGATCAAAGCACGCACCACAAACAGCAAGCCTAGATGGGGGGTCTAAATGGTTGCTGTATCATGTGTGTTCCATCTCAGAGTGAGTGTGCTGAGAAACAGAACAAATATTCCCCTAGTGGAGTGGGAGCCCAAAACTTTACTAGCATGAGAAAAAAACCTTCTTCTTTTGGTACCTAATATTAAACTCACCACCTCACTCTTGCCAGGTGAGCACTTATACTGCTAAGCTAAATCTCCAGCCCTAAAAAAACCTTCTTAACTTGGGAATCCTACCGAGGGTAAGTGAGAGTCCTTGGGAGAACTTTGCAGGCTTCTACTCATTTCAATGAGGGAAATGAGAAAAAAAGTAAAACTCATGGGCAGAATGAACGACATGTTTTACTTTGCAAAAGTCCTTCAGTGGGATCCTGGAATGCTAGCTTCAGTCTCACCCTCCAGGTTTGTGTTCACAAGTGAAGAAAATGCATGTGTAACTAAAAATTTAATTGTGTGCTGTGTAATTAAAGAGTATACATTGCAAATATTTGAGGTCAGATGTACAGGAACCTTTAAAAGCATCTTTGAAATAATCACATAATTAAAAGCAGCTTAGCTAGAAAAAGGCCAAGTAATAAATTAGGAAGGGACCCTCAAATGAGGACACCTGGTGTGGACATGAAGGTAGAGGAGGGTACACAATTGTGCCTTTCCCGCATTCCTGTGGCAGGTGTGGAGGGAACACGGGGATGATGAGTTCACTGACGGGGGGGCCCCTACATTTTTTATTTTCTGGAAACATAGTATGTAAGGCAAGGCTGCTGAAAGCTGAGGACAGGATGCTGGGGATGCTTCTTGGGGTTTGGCAGGGATATGGAGTGCCCTCAGCTAAGGTCAGCCTTGTATCTGGAGATCTGGTGCCCTTCACACCTGCCCTGGAACCTGCCTCAACCTGCTGGGACGTTATTCCTCCAGTCATGTAAGGAAATCTCTCTTTTTCCTGAGCCTCTCAATGAGATTGATAGTTTGTTTGCAAAGAGAAGTTTACGAGGTGAAATTAAAAAGAAAAATAAAGTGGGGAAAAACACTGGTACCAGATCCCTACCATTAATGAACTTGCCCAGTGGTTGTGCCTTGGCATTTCTGTGATTCCTTTAGGTTTTCTAAGAAATGGGGGAGCTGCTCCAGAAACTTAGGAGACCCCCATGGCCACTTCCATCACATATGAAGATCAACTATGATGAGGATTAAAGATTAAATGTAAGGATTTAATCTATACATGTGACTAAAGGGAAATATTGGAAAGTATTTTATTTGACCAGAGAGGACAAGAGGAACTTTCTGTGTAAGACATGGAAGGTGAATGTCCCAAAGACATCATTGGTACACTACAGTGAATATCAAAGTTTCTCTGTTCTTATATCCTAGCCCCACCTTGTCCTCAGGCAATGCCCTATATTCTGCCCTATCCCTTCTACAAGTGCTGCTCCTGCTGGCACTTGCTTATCACCTCAAGTCCGATCCAAATCCCCTAATCAGAGGCAGCTTCCTCAGCCCCTGATTAAAGAGTGACTCCTTTCCTGTCTTGTCTTCTCCAGAGCACCTGAAGTATGTCAGTGTGGAATTATTGTCAAGTTCCCAGCCTAAAATGTAGGTCCCAAGAGACTTAGTATGACTCCTTCCCAGGGTCTCCATAGAGGTCTCAGTGTGTGCTCGTCTCCAGCCCAAGCAGAGCCTCAGTAAGTGTTTGAGTGATGAGTGTAAGGTGTGGGGGATTTTAAAAATTCTTTCCATTTATTGTGCTTTCATATGGTTTACTTATTTTTCAACAAAGGACATAAAACAACAAATGCTACTTTTTAAATAAACTAAAGAATGAGGATAGCCTGGGAGTGGATGAGTGATACAAGCATTGTGTCTTTTTCATGTTAGAATCAGTTATTCCCAAAGCCTACCTATTGTATACTTGGGCTGCAAAAAGTGCCTGATTCTTATTTGTACTTTGGACCCTCTCTTGGAAAGATTTTTTAAACTTGGTATATATTTAACAATGATCTTTTTTTCCCATTCACAATTTAAGTCAGATTGAAGATAGAAATAGCTGAGAAATAAAGAGAAAGGAAATACACTTATTGTAGTTTACCTTTGCATTATTTAGTTGTCTGCACCATGGCACACAGGAAGTGCATGCAAAACTAGCGGCAGCATTAATGGGATGCTGATCAGTGGAAAGATAATATTCAAGAACTTAGCGAGATTTGACTTACCTACAGCTCAGTTAACTTTGGAAAACATAAAACTCTTGGCAGAATCTACTTCATAATTTGCTGGGCCTTCATTAAAAAGTTAAGAATTTCAAGATGATGACAGAAAAGCATTAAACCAAGCATAAAGCTTGCTCAAGAGGGACACCTGTGTGACTGTGGTGGTCATACACTCCCAGGGTCCTGGTGGGTGGAAGTCAAGGGTATCCATTCCCCCGCTGGCAGTGCTGAGATGAGAATACATGTTGTGGTGTTCAGAATATCCCCAGTGTATAGGTAAATTCTACCCATTCTCCTGACATGTGCAGCTGAATGTTGTGGGAGGGAGAAACATCCTCTCTGCTGGTGACAGGATGGAGGCTGTGATGGTCACGGAATGTGTCACAGCTCCTTGGTCTGTGGCCTGATCCTGCCACATCCATGTTGAGAAAAAGAAAGAAGGCAGAACATTGAGATGGTGGTGTTCAAGGAAAATCAGAGAAAAAAAATCAAATCAAAGAAAATAGTGGAGGCATGGTTTGGAGTGGGACAGTGCCTTTCACCTGTTCAGCAATGTTAACCATGTTCTCAACCTTTGAGGAGTTTAGGTGTGCTACTTTTTGACTTTTCCTCTTCCATCTCCTCTTATGCTTATCTGTTCTCTGTAATTACTGTGTTTTGGCCTTTTCTGGTTTAATTGCACAGTGCCTGTCATGTGGCAGCATCTCATTAATAGGATACCTTCTTGGGCTCTTAGCAAAAGATGATCCATGACCTGTTCTCTGTGTGCAGCTCTGCGGTGCTGGCTTCTGTTCCAGATGACTTGCTGAGTTAGCAGTCCTGGCTGAGCTGTTGAACACTCCTTCCTGTGTTCCATATGTACACGGATGCTAATTAATGAGGAAGACCTTCCCTAGGTTCATGCAGGGAGACCATCAAAGTTTCAGTGTTTTCCTCAAATGGACTGAGTCTTTCCAGGACCTGTGTTTTCCTTTTCTTCTTTTCCTATGCCTTATGAGGAGTCACTTTTTCCTTTTTATCCGTTCCTTAATCCAGTCACTTCTCTTGCCTCATAGTAGTCAAGGCTCCCACCTGCGCCCAGGTGATCTCCTTGCTCCTTAGCACTGAGGTTTATAACAAAATGCCCACTCCAGGGCAGAGCGGCAGAGAGAGTCAGAGTGGGGCTGGCGAAGGTCACTTGTGGTTTGTATTATCATTGCCCTAATGGAATTTATCTATAGGAGAGTGTTCTTTTTTCCCTTAAAAAGATGTCTAACCACACTGTCTCCACTTTGGATCCATTAGGATGACAATTATTAAAAAAAACAAGATCAAAATAATGTGTTGGTGAGGATTTGGAGAAATTGGAACTCTATGCATTGCTGCTGGAAATGTACAATGGTACACCTGTGCTAGAAAACAGTATGGTGGCCTCAAAAATCAAACATAGTAAAATATCAAAACTGTTAAACCAGCACTTATAGGTACATACAAAGATGTGAAATCAGGGTCTCAAATAGAATACTGGGTATACCTATGCTCACAGCCCTTTATTTATAAAACGCAAAAGGTTAAAAAGCAACCAACCTGTCTGATGACGGAATGAAGGAATAATCAAAATGTAGTCTATCTATATAGTGCAATCCAATTCAGACTTTAAGAGGAAGGAAATTCTGACACATGCTACAACATGAATGAACTTGACATTGCTCTAAGTGAAATAAGTCAGTTATGAAAGGCCAAATACTGTATGTATAATTCCATTTACATGATGTACTAGCAGAGTCGAACTGATCCAGATAGAGAGTAGGATCGTGGTCACCAGGGATTGAGGAAGAAATAAATGGGTAGTGGTGTTTAATAGGTATGGAGTTTCATTGCACAAAGATAGAAGAGTTCTTGAGACAGATATTGCTCATGGCTGCACAGCAATATGAATGTACCTAATGCCACTGAACTATACTTAAAAATGGTTAAAATGGTAAACTTTGAGTTATAAGCATTTTATCACAATTCAAAAAAGAAGCCTGAATGTCTCAAAGAAACTACAAGAAATATTTTGATGAATATGAATTGGAATGAACCTGAATGGGAGGCTGTTCCTGCCTCCAGATAAAAATTTGTCTCTTCCATCAGTGTTTTCCATCCTATTAATGAAGCCTCCCAGATGGTCTGTTCACGACTGAGAGCGAGCCCAGGGATCCTGGTGAGGATCACCGGGCGTCTGGGTTGATGGGGACAAAGTGTCTCTGCCCAGGAGGTCCGTGCTGGCTGGCGGCCTGGCTCTCGCCCACGGAGGCGCTGCAGCCCATCGTCTGCCTGGCCAGGAGGCAGGCGCTCGTGGAGATCCATCTTCATTCTGGCACCCGCTGCAGACTGCCAGCCAGCCTTGCACTTGGTCAGCACTGGTCAGGAATCCAACTTGGTTCCGTTTTCAATTTTGGAAGCAATGCTGCAAATTAAAAACCAGTCAAATGATGGGAAGGAGTCAGAGCGAACAGCTGCTCTGTCCCCGCCATCCTGCCAAAGCCTAAATAAGCCTCCAGGAAGTGTCAGGGCAATGAGGGACTCATTCCCAGCAGGAATGATACATAGCCCTAGGAACATCACACTGCTAGGTGGGGTCGTGGAGGTCTGGGCCCTGTCGGCACAGGCTGACTGGCTCCTGTCCATGTAGGATACACAATGGAGATCTGATTGATTGGCCAAGTGTCTGATTAAAACTTCAGGGCTGCAAGAATAAAGACAGATGACAACCTTGACTATGTCTAATTAGATGGCTAATCTACTTAGCTCTTTTTACAAGGATACATATAGGGACACAGCCCACATAACAGTCATGATTTGCGATTGAGTGTTGATACTTGTTGCTTATCTGTCTTGTAAAATCTTCATTTGGTTAGTTTTAAGATCTACTGGACACTGGGATATGTGAGTCAAACACTGATCTTAAGTTTCTCTTCCCTTGACCCACTTTTAGGGGGTCAGTTGAGGAACTGGAAAGATAGAAGAAGGCTGTTTATCTGAGGTTGCCCAGCTCAGCAGATGCCCCTACACCTGGGCTTTTGCCTTGGCACAGTTCTTGGTCCACCTCAACTTCAGCAGAGATAGGATCAGGGATCCCTTCTTATGTTTTCTCCTGAAAGTTTTGTAGAACTCTCCATTTCCAAAGCTGAGGGAGGTCAACTGCGGTCTCTTTTGGTGGGGAACCATTTGAAGACAGATCTTAAGCCAGGAAGTACATGTCTGCTTTTGACGCCAACATTCCTAAAGGGACGTGGGCATGGCTTCCCTCTTCGCAAAGCTTTTTTCCTTGTTGCAGAACATGGCAGTGGGAACACTGGGGGGGGGGGCAGGAAGGGACACTGCCAAGACATGAGGGTACTGGTATCTGTCGCCACTGAGACTTACATAGAATTTTCATTGTTCAATTTTATTTACCATTAAAATAATATTCAAGGATAATTTAGAAACTACATTTTCTGTTTTTCAGACATTTATTTCAAGTATTTCCTTCCATTCTTTTTCATACGTATGAAAGTTTTGTGAAGTGTTTACTAGGCTTTCTAATTTAACATGAGAAAATGACCAAAGATCATGTATGTATTATGAAATATCAGACAGCTGCAACAATTCCACCCTATTAACATATTTACTAGTTCCTTCTCTGCTATACATTTTAAGTCATTCCTAGTTTTGAATTTTTATGAAAACATGAAAAATGTATATTTATTTTCATTATGAATTAATTCCTGATGCCAAAATGATGACCTGTAAAAACAAGCTCTCCTGCCATGGTCGGTGATAATTTAGTTTCTCTTTTCCTATAACTGCCTCAGTTTTGAATTTCAGGATTAACACTCGTTTTCTAATTGATGTGTATGTTTGTCATTTTAATGAGCACTTCTTGGCTGGTAGCTGACTGAGGCAGTGACCCATAGACCTAGAATCTTTTCCTGCCTCATCTCTGCCATTCTGTAATACATTTTTTAATGTCAGGATTTAGCATCCTGTGCTGTCTTTGACTATGCTTTGGTGGGAAACACAGATGATATTCTTTTCTTGATGGGTCCTGTTAAAGAAAGAGTCCAGGGCTAGAAATGGGGGCACATAAATGACACTACAGTCACACACTGATGAATTTCACAAGACCAGAGGAGCCATGAGAGAGGCCACAAGCACCTGATCTTGGAGGCAGAGTGCATGAAGCTGAGTCCTTGAAGTGAGGAGGAAAAACCAAAAGGAAGCAGGTGAGCTCTCTTGCCATGAGTCTGGTGTGGGAGGCCCTTAAGGAACAGGGTGGGCAAGGGTGAGGAAGGTACCACAGTGGCCTGAAGAACCTGACAGGGACAAGACTGTGACCCTGTAAGTTGGGTAAAGACAATGACTGTCCTTCAAATGCAGAAGAAAGTGAAAGAATATGCTTTTGCACATTCTCCAAGTTGGCACAGGTTTTTAACACTTGCCTGTCAAACAGTTTCCTTGAGTTCAACAAGGAGGTTCCGGGGTAATCCCTGGGAAGAAATCTGACTGGCCTAGTAACGCTGGGTTCAGAGTCTGATTGTCCAGTTGAGATCTGGGGCTGCTACTGCTAAGGCAGGGTTAGCTTCAAATCCTTTGCAAGGAACTGTAGAGGAACTTGAAAATAGCTTCCAAATGGTCCCGTTGATCTCCTGCTTTAGATACAGTCCGCAAAAAGAAACAGTAAATATTTTATAAAGTGGAAATCACAGGGCTTTGTGTGGTTAGCTCCTTTCTTGTCAAAAACAGTGCAATTAAAACCAAAACTATCTAGAGGAACTTTTGGTAGACTTGAAAATTCCCTTTTCCAAGGAAGTTTGCTTAATGCCAAAAGGACTTTTGTGTTCACAACCAGAGCCAAACTCTGCCATGACTAGGAGAGCATCACTGGCTTTTTCTAACAATAGCTGTGAGTCTTCAGCCCTTGACCTTTAAAATAACGCACTTTCCAAAGAACTGTATTTAGAGTCTTGTAGAGTTTTGGAAATTACTGAAAGAGAGTCTGAGTTGGCAATAAAAATGTAACAAGTGAATTACTAGTTATTAAAATCGTTTCACTGAGTATTTGGAGGTAACCTGTTGCTGGTCTATTGTGCTTATGTGAAAAGATATTCATCATTTAAAATGATAATTTTGGATAAATACATTTATATATAACCATATTAGGAATTGCTCAGATATCTGATTCCAATAAGCATTCATATTTCATTTTATATAGTCTTCGAGTCTCATTTTGAATTTTAATTTGTTATTGAGGTATACTGTACCACATGAAAGAGTGTTTTTAAATCATTAATGTGCAGTGTGATGAGTTTTTAACTATGTGCGCACCACGATCAAGGTACTTTCTGTCTTCCCGAGGTTTACTTTTCCCCATTTCTTCCTCTACACCTTCCTCCATCAGGGAGCTTCTGTCCTTTGTTCTTTCATCATCTGTCAGTTTTTCTTGTTCTTGACTTTCATGTAAATAAAATCATGCGATACATACTCTTTTGTGCTTGGCCTCTTTCTGCAACATAGTAACTGAGATTTGGCCTTGCACTGCATCAGAAGCTTGTTCATTTTTAAATTCCACAATTTGTTTGTTTGTGTTCCTGTTGATGGATATTTGGATCTTTTCCAGGTTGAGGCTAGAACAAAAGGTCCTGCTAGAAGTATTTCTACTCTCTTGATTTCCCTTTCCCTTTCCCTCTTCTTTTCTTCTCTGTCTTCCTTTTCTTCTCCTCTTTCGGGACACACATTCATTTCCTTTGGACATGCCTAGGAGTGACAGTGCTAGGTCATAGGATGAGCATGCGTTTAGATTTTAAGCAATGTTTTAGAAAGGTGGTTGTGCTAATTTGTACCCCCATAAACAGTATACTAATAGTACCAGTTGCTCCATACCCATGCCAACACTTGGCTTTGTCTCACATTTATTTTAATGCTTGTATGTCCGAAAAAGATGTGTGTGTTTTCAGGGATGCCAGGGGATACAGTAACAAGTGCTAAGATTATTCTGAGTGCCTTCAATTGTGTGGGTCTCTGAGTCAGGGGAAAGATCAAAGTTCAGGGTGAGGTGAAACTGTAAGATGTGATGACAGAGGGCCCGTGACTTGTCTGTAGAGGGAGGCTAAGGGACAAGGGGATCTCTGAGGGCAGTAGATCAGGGACCTTTCAACACCACTTTGGAAACCTTTGTCAGATGGCCAAATATGCGCAGAAGATGTTTGAAATTACTTTGAACAATCTGAAGGGTAATCCAACAGGGTGCTGGCAGAAGGTAGATCATTCAAATTATGTGATTTCAGGAGAATTTAATAAAGATACTATTTAAAAATATATGAGGAAGGAGTAATGAGTAGGGAGCTTACAAAGGCTAGTGTGTCACTCTCCTTGGGTCTAAAGCAATGAAAATGGGAGCATTTGCTTGACCTGGGAGGAGAGAGCTGTGTGATGAGAACCCCTACAAGACAGTATGGCCTTCAGTAGAGGTCAGGCAGCACAGGAGAGCTGGCAATGTCTCTCTCCTTGTTCCGTTTCTCTGATGGCCTTCCAGTGAGCCAATGGGATGAACCCAACTGAAGCCTAAGAGCAAATTTGTCCACTTACATAGACCAAGGTAAGTCCATCCCCTCCTGCAGAGCCAAGGACAGAGGGTGGTATGTGAGAGGCACAGGAAGCTATGTAGCACACTGAACTTATATAAAGTCCATCATTTTTCACTAGAGTTTGTTGTAAAACTGTGACCAGCCCACACCATAAACTCCATTCTTATGGAAATGTACAACACTATGGGAGATATGTTTTTTTGTCCATTTGCTTCCTAAAAATTAATTTCTACCTATCTGTGGACTCTTTAGCATTGGAATACACAAACTGATAATGTCCTGATGTCACAGATAATGGACCATTGATAGGCACACCTTCCCTACAGCATGGCCTCCTTGAGGGTGAGGACCGGTTCTTGTTTACTTCTAGGTTTCAAGTGCTGGGCACATTGTCTGGAGCATGGCAGGAATAAAGGATATGTCTGCTGAATACAGAAGGAAGGGTAATGACTGGAGGAAAGCAGACTTGAATGATGAGCACACAATCAGTGGGCACTCAAAGAAGGAACATGTTTCTACAGATGACAAATTGTGACAAAATGCCAAGATAGTTTATATACTGATATAATTCACATAGTTACTTAGATAATTGAACAATTCATTTATTAGAATTGGTAAAACATATGAGGCTTTGAAGATTTATCTTTGAGGCTTTTGTAAAGCAAAAATGCAATGAGCACAATTCCTACTCTGATAGTAGGTATTGATTATGTGTTGGCTATTAAAACCAACAATCCTGGTGGCTTGAAAGCTCAGGCTGTGGTAGCCATAATGCTCACTTTTGGCTGTTCTTTTTCTGTATGATATACATGTGCTCTCTCGTGCCAGTCCCTGTTGTCACTGCCCACGTGTGAAGTGCCAGCCTTTGCTGTGACTTGAACTTATCATGGTTTGAGTTTCCAATTTAATTACAATTCTGCATAGCTAGTAGCCAACATATATCTGCAGAACTATTGCTTTTGCCTGTCAACACTCCTTACCTTCAGCCTGGTACCATCCTTCAACTCTCCTTTGGGTGAATGTTGCCTTCAAAACTCTTAGCTGACACATATGGGTGAGACCTGTGCGCAAGGCTAACCCAGGTATCAAATTATATCTCTTTGGCTTTAGTGCTGTCTTAGAGATAGACCTATGACTTAAATCAGGTTAGTGAGCACCAACAGAACTAACTCATGGCATCCTGGAAGAGGACTTAGCAGACAGTCCTGTGTTCTAAGCTCATGGTTTTGAAGCTGACAGAGACTCTGTGGGGGAGCTGAAGACAGAACCAGGGAGGAAATGTTGAGGGAGGCATCCTGGTGGCCTCAGTGAATCTCTGGGAAGCCAGATTAAGAGTCCAAGCATTCTTTGTACCATGTAGCTACAGGAGATAATCATTCCTAGATTTGGGCTCAAGTCAAATTTGATCTTATGTTTCATTGTTTGCAATCATAAGAGCCCTGCCAAATGCAGATGTACTTGGTCTTTGGACAGTCATTAATTACTATATTCTCTCCTACTTCCCAGTATGTGACTTTAAGTTAAATGTTGGTGATGAGTAGCTGTTCCTCATCCTCTGCCAGTGGCTGAGCTTTGTACCGGTGGTGGTGGATGCTACTTCTGACCCACACTCAGACATCTCTAATGTGGATGTGTGGTGACACACTTGTATCTTGGCTGTGCCACAGATAAGAATAAGGATGGTTGGAGGGAAGGCATGGCTCAATAGCAGGACACTGACCCTATGCGGTGACCAGTTGGAAGCTGGCTATAAATAGCACAACTAAAGCTGAACACAAGGACAGGCAAAGCCAGTGCACCGTGTGAGAGATGGAGTCCAACGAACCAGAGAGCATGAGATCCATAGGAAACCAAAGAGCAGGGCTCAGTTCTTCATGACCTGCTGGCTCCCCATACTTTGTTAGACTCTTTGTTGGAAATTGTGCAATAATAATCTTAGCCTGGATGTGTGAGAGTTATGAGAGTGCAAGTTCAGTAGGATGAGGGTGGAGTGAAAAAGTTCCTCTTACCCAAAAGAATAGGTACAAAAAGATTGCTCTGTTCATGCTTTTGTGTTACCACCTTTCTTTTGGGTATCTGATGTGTTTTTGTTCCTGTGGCTTTTTCCTTCCCATGGTTGGTTGTCTGGAAGAGTCAGCATACTTTCGTTGTACCCTTCTTAGCTTCAAAGAAGGCACTTGGGATGAGGATGCCTCACTGAAGGTTTAGGATTTCTGGGTGAGAAAAAAATCAGAAGAATCTGTACACCAGTGGGGCTGCAAGGACTTGAGCTGGAGCTTTCATTGCTATTCCACTGGTTGGCTAAATTGTAGATGGGTAGACGGCCTTGCTTGCTAGCTGGGAGAGCCCAATCTGTCTTCTTGTTTCAATGTGGGATGTTTATCTGCCTTTCAACTCAGTTGGGCTGCGGATTATGCACCATTTGCCTATTAATGCTCATTGTGGTACAAAATGCAAATGAAGTTGCCTTTGATGTATTAGAGGCATAATAGCAATTTCTGACTTTCTTTCCTGGAGCCAAAGTCTTCCCAAACCTCAGCACTGGAGAGATGATCTTAGCAGGCACAGAAGCCATGCTGCAGCCTGGCTTCTGTGCCTGGTGCCTCTTCTATGATGGCACATTCATTATCAAATCAGACAGTGACTATCCTTGAAACTCCAGGAGAGAAAGAAGAATGATTTTTTTTTAAACAGCAAAGAAAGTTAGAAAGTAATTAGTATGCACTAATTAAGAATAATAATAATAATAACATTTTGAATTGGCGCCTCATATGACAGTGGATTTGGGCTTCCTGCCAAACATCATATCTATGGCTTACTGCCTTTTAAGTTGTCACGCATCCGTTTTGAGATATGACAGTGATGGCGTGTTTAGAAACAGTTAATTGCTGGCATTGTTTATTGAGAGAGTTTTATAGTCTTACGCACCTAATTTCACATAGCATCTGCTATTGATGTCACTGATTTAAGTATTTAGAGAAGAGAGGAGAAAGTGAGCAAAGTAAAAACATATATAATTTATTGATATGGAGGGACAAAAGAGTATCACTTGGACAGTCAACATCTTAGAAGCCACCTTCCTGGTAATCAAATGTGTGCCATATTTTGCCAAGTATCCTGGGCTGTCACATCTGCCATCACCACCTGTGATCATTTTCTTCCTCTTTTGCACTAAATAATCAATTACAAGATTCTGGGTTTTTCTCCCCTTACTCATTTATTTCTGGCTCAAGGCCTTGCTTCCAATAGTGCCAGAGTGCGAACACAGGCTCTTTCTGCTCCGGAGAACAGGGTGACGATGCGAGCATCATTAGCCAGGCTGAGGACAGATACAGTCATTGACAAAGTGTGTGAATATCTGCTTTGGAAACGCTTTTAAAATGTAAAAACTCACAAAGCACAATGCTGCTAAACGTTTGGGGCTGAGCCAGGCTCTCTCTGGGCTATCTTTGGGAATGTGAAATTGTTACAAACTTTCTGGGGAGTAATTTGACATATGCCACTCTTCATCACTGAACCCAGTATTTCCTACTCTATGAGGCTATCCTAAGGAAATGACCTAACACATAAGAGCTCAAACTTTGTGAACCGAATGAAAATGTAAAATGATAAAGAGAGAAACATCAGTTTAGTACAGCATTAACACTCCTGCACAAAGACAGCAATTTAAATGTCCAGTAAAAAAGGAAATCATTAAATTATAACAGATACTATGTAGTCATTAAAAATGTTTACTAAATTTCGAGTTGGACAGTGATACTGATAAAATTTTAAGTAAAAAGATTTAAAACCATGCATGCCATAGCCTCAAGACATACATGCATGGAGAGCAGAAGGATCATGGAACTACAGATGGCCTTTATTTTGTTTTTTATAGCTGTCTGAATTTTTCAAAGATCGGGCACTGAGCACACATCATAATACTGTAGTTTATACTTGTGTGTGTGACTACCATGATTTATTTTAAATATACATGAAGACAGGAAAATACCTTCAAAGAAGATGCTATCACGCTGGGCAGTATAGACAACCATGAAGTCCTTTGTATTCTTTTCAGATCTACCTTCTTGCAGGGCACTAGACTTTCTGTGCATCTTTCACAGAGAGAAGGTAGGCATTATGTCTGCTGGTCCTTGTGGTACACACCAGATCTTAATTTATGTATGGTGAGTATGAATTAGGACGGAAACAGTGTCTGGTTATATTGGGAATCTCAGTGGTCTACCTGGGGTCATATGTGAGCCACAGGGCTGTTTAAAAAGCCCCTTGTGTAGGACACCCTACAGCTGAGGCCACTGATTTAAGGTGGGGCATGCTCTTAATGTCAGATGCTGAAATGGGGTCTGTGGGCCAGTGACATTCATATCAGTTTGAATGCTGTTAGAAGTGCTGGAAGTCAGGCCCCCTCCTGCTCCACATCCCTAGCCAGAACTGGAGTGCACTCAAGGTGGAGAAGTGCTACTAGAGAAAACACCCCGGGAAGAGTGACGATGGAGTTTGGAACCCGAGCAGAGCACACACATTCAACAGCACCATTTTGGGGGAAAGGAGAGATATTGACGTTTTGTAGGAGGCAAGAAATAAATTTTACTCAGAATTCGTTACTTTACCATGCCTACTGTGGTGACATTTGAAGCAGAGCTCACTTAATGGGTCACGCAAAAGTGATAGTGGATGTCAGGGAAGAACTAGTCTCTGTGGGTTGCTGAAAAGCAAAAGATCTCTTTTAGCAGCCTGTGGCCGCAGAACTCAGAGCTGCCAAGGTGAGCTGGCAGCAACTCGACGTTATTTGAAGTCCTGCTTGCTATGTAGATCACTTCTGCCCATTTTCACTTTCATTTTTTTCTTAAAAACGAAGTCGCTAATATGGGCCCATTGTAAGTTTCACTTGACTTTCGTGGTCATTTGAGAGCATTGCTCTAACTGGAAGGCTGTCTTCAAAGTGTGCTACCAGAGGCTCCCCTGGAGCTGTTCCATCTGTGAACCCAGGAAAGGCTGGGTGGCCACAGACTCCTGTGTGGTGCCAGTTCCCACAGAAGAAGTCCAGGGAACAGGACAGTGAGGGTCATCTGTGTGCTGCTGGCAATGGTCAGTGGGTTCAGTTGAAGACCTACCTCTCAGTTGAGGCTAAGATCTTTTTCTTTTTGCTACTGAAAGTTTTGTTTTATTTTGTTTTATGATCACTTTTTTAAAAAAAATGTTGTTGGCTAGAAAATATTGGCAAGTCTGTGGTATGAATTAGGTGGCTTTGTCTTTTACATCCTAGATATTTCTGAGGGACCTGTGTATTTTAGGGAAGCTGTAGTTTTATCCTGGTGCAGGTACGATTCAGTTGGAGACCAAACCTGTCACTTGGTGGGAGCAGACACATGGCACATTCCTAACTCACAGGATATTAACATGCTACCCTGAGGAAACCCCCTATACATTTTATGAGCCATAGTGGCTTCTCCAGGAGGATTATGGCGGAGCATTTCTCAGCCTGAATAATATAAATGATACATGCTACTCTTACGTTAACTACCGAGATCTGAGGTCAGTAGGGACTTGTTCCCTTTTAGGGAATGTGTGGCTCTGGCCCAGACTCAGTTCTGTTCCTGGCTGCAGCAGCCCCAGCCCCTCTAGGAGAGCTGTGCAGGATCCAGACAGGGGCTCTGAGCTTTGGCTCTGTGGGCCTCCTCTGGTTCCTGGTGCATAATGTGTTGTGGTGGAATCACTACCTGCATACAGCTGTGCCCCTTCTGCCACCTCTTTTCTCCTTGTCTCTGCCTTCTCTCCTCACCCAGACTACCCTTGGAGCCCCATCTTCCCCTAAAGGGACTTACCCACACTCTCTCCTAAGCCCACACGGGGCCTTCAATAACCTGTCACCTGGTGGGATGCACCCTTACACATTCTTCAGCAAGAGCAAGTTGTGAAACCCTGCCCTGACAGTGATATCCTGGAAGGTGAGGATCCGGTTGGAGACTGACTTTGCCATCTGGAGTTGGCAGTCTGATTAGCTGTTATTCTCTGGTCACTGCAGAGACCTGGAACTGAGATCCTGGGAGCCTGGGAGATTCAACAGTGCCCACTACTGCTCTGTTTGATTTACCTGGAGCTCCACAGGGTGCACGCATGGCTGACACTGAACACCAAACCTGGTATTCAGTGAATGAATGAATGAATGAGCTACATTCCTGAGAATCTGAAAGACTGGATCCTTTCCTGTCTGAAGGCGACTTCAGCTGTTAGGGGTTAGTTTTCCAAGGAGGCTATAATCTGCAGTCTCACAGGTGACGTGACCTTTCCTGATGCTCACAGCTGCTCACAGCCTTTTCGACTTACATAGCCTTCCGTGTTGGACATGTTCCTCATCCCTCAGTGTTCCTGTCACACAGAATAATGTCACACCACAGCACTCTGCTCAGGGCATAAGTGCTTGGCACGGAGACAGACCCAAAGAGCCCAAGCACACAGCTGCTACTGGCTTTAGGAGCCATGCATTGCTCAGCTTCTTACCGAGTGTTTGAAAGCTTGCCTTTTGTGCTTTCCATAACTTCACTTGGAATGGGCCTTTACTTTTTCTGTCTGTCCATTTTCCACTTTGCTCATGGCACAAACAGAAGCAAGGAAGTCCTGGAACTTGACATTTCCTTCTAGAATTCGATGGCCCTGAGGTTTCTGCCAGAGGGCAAGAGGAGCCACTGAGATGCATTTTAACAGGTAGCCTAGGTTTATGCCCAAGGGCCCATTTATTTGGAAATTGAGATGGACTTGGTAAGTGCTTGTTATGTGCCAAGCTAGGGTGACATCCTGAGGATGATAAAGGCAGGGGAGGTAGATATATAAATTCATAGTTAGTGTGCACTTTGTAAACATGTGTAAAGTTGCTCTGGGAAGAGTGAAGGGAGCAAACTGCGGCTTGTGTGACTCAGAAGTGAGGCAAGATGGGTGGAGCTTAGCAAGAATGAGACAGGTTCTGCTGCAATAAAAAGCTTCCCAATTTCCCAGAGGCTCAAATTGGAATATTATTTTTCCACCTGAAGACAGTATGGTGATGGGGAGCAGCTTAGGGTCTGGCCAAATGGATCCCTTCTTATTGCAAATAGGTCTGGGAGAGGGAGGGAGGAGAATAGACTATGGTCTCAAGGGAAGGGCCAGATAGCACTTCTACCCATGTGTCTTTGGCTAAAGCAGTGATGGTGAATATTTTAGAGCTTTTGATGATACAAGGAGCCCGCTGCAGCACAGATGCTGTAGATTCACCACCACTGGGCTAAATCCATTCATGGGACCAAGGTTGGCACACCAGGGAAAAGTGCAACCTTATGCATCTGGAAAGAACACAGAAATGTACTGATGGCCACCGAGGTACATAGGAGAGTACTCTACAAGCAAGAACAGCATGGTGGGAGGTTAAGCTTGGAGACAGGAGCCCTGCACCCAGACTGGTGAGAAGCACTGTGACTGAGTTCAAGAAAGGAGGCTGAAGCTGCTACATGTGAGCTGCTTACTCCAACATCACTGTCTTGGGGCCTGTAGGATATAGATTCTGTGAGCAGATACACAAGAAAATAAAGTTAGACCTCATTCAAGGGGGGAAGTAGGGCTTTTCAAGACTCAGATGTGGTCATTTGTGACTTTTGTTCTCAATCCTGGTGGACTCAGCAGGTTGTCAGTACTTGGCTCACAGCACACAGAACCTTAGCAAGCTCTGTGAGCACCTAGAACATGCTGGGAGAACAAAAACCTGACCCAGAAGACTTGCTCCCAGTTACAGTAATTTTGTTAGTCACTTTCCTTACCACTGGGGCAAAATATCTGACATCTGCAGCTTAAAGAAGAGGTATAATTTATCTCTCATTTTGAAAGTTTCAGTATTTACATGCTTGGCAGCATGGCAAAAGGACCTGGGCGGAGAAAAGCTATTAACTTGTGGTGGCCAGGAAGGAGAGAGTAAAGGGAGAAACCAGGGAGAGTTATACCCTTCTAGGTCATATCTCCATTTACCTGCATTTCCTATCAGGTTCCACCTCCTCGCATTACGTTAAGCTTAGATACCCCCTTCCCAGCATCAACTTTTGAAAGCCTACCTATGAAGGCATGAAGATCTTGGGGAAACAGCTAGGTACTTCATATAACCCATTGCATCATAGATATAGTCAAATAAATAATCCTGGTTTCCTCCCTTCAAACTTCAGTGAAAGAAGCCATTGGTTCCAGTGAGCTACTCTTCTGTGATCAGGAGTCAAAATTTCAGTAGTTTCTGAGAGAAGAAATTAATTTCACTCATGCAACAGATGCTCTGTTACCCTAGGAGTGGTAGACGTGTGATCTTACCCAGGGCTGCTCCAGGGTTGTGTTGGGGTTGTGGAGCTAACTGGAAGGAGCCAATAGCCAAAGACAGGTTTATATGCTAAGCCCAGATGTGCCCATCCTTCTCATGCTCATTGTCACATGGCCACATGAAAGTGTCCGGGAAGATGGAAAATGAAGTGTAGTCTGTGCTCAAAGTAGGGTAGTTCTGCTAGTCTAGAATGCCTCGCTCTAAGTCACAGTTTGTTCTAGAACTCATTTCTTCTTTCTCAGAGTACTGAGTTACACCATTCCCTCCTAAGGGATGGGTCATAAAGTCATGAGAAGATGTTGCCTACATTAGATGAGCGTAGCCCCCTGCTCCAGAGCCAGGCCATGTGTTTGCTTATGCCTCTATGATTGTCATGTACCACAGGGAGAAGCTGTCACTTCCTCACATTGAGACACTATGCCATTCCCTACCAATGGGAGTAACTCATTATTGGAGCAAGTGAGACAACATTTTCTCACTCTTGTGGTCATTTCTCCCAATTTCAAGGTGCACAACTGATGAAATGCTCTTAGAATCCACAGGGAGCCAGAATCACATAACCATTGATGGGGCCTCCAACCCACATCTGTCTGGCCCTGTGAGAGAGAGCCCCTGGAATATAAACCCATCCCATGAAGTACAAATCCTTTGCTGTACTAGCTGAGAATCTGTACTTGGCTTTCTAACTAGTGATTCGGAGAACAGGTGTCTTCGCAGAGCAGCAGGAGTTTCTATATTTGTTGAATCTATTTGGGCTTATTTAGGTATCTGTTTTTATGTGTGGGAAAGCTTCCCTGAGCTTGGGGTTTGGCTGTTGTGGTGTGTCTTTGGAGTTATGCCATGTAGCCACCTGTGTTGCACAGCCCAGCAAGCTGGTGACAGTGGTGATGGTAAATGTGGCGGCACTACCCGATTTTATGTATGTTCTCACTTGTCCTACAACCCTGGAATTTCACTGAATATAATCGTGTGAGGGTAAAATGTGTTTAAACTGCTAATAGCCTGGATCATTGACTTTAACGATGTTCTCAATACTACATTACCACATTTAATTATTGTACAAATCTTCTCAGAGATCACAAAATATAATGGGTTGGAGTTGCATTAAGTATGCTTTGACAGATATTAATGAATGAAACAACTCTTTCATCATCCGGGAGAAGCTGAAGATGTGCTTTGTGGGAAGGAGACGCAGGTGGCTCTGCATGCACTCTCAGGGCACGTGGCAAGGTTGACATTCTCTTCTTGGAGAATATGCAGATGCACTGGAGGCAGGTGGCACCAGGCCCAAGCACCATGGTCGGTGGTACTTGGAGAGAGCATAGCAGAGAGGGAGGGCTCTCAGTGGGAGCCAGGATTCTCCGGAAAGCAGCTGCTGCCATTATTGGACTCACTCTGTGGTCTCAAGCCACCTTTTACATGGGAGCAGGCCCTTGAGCTGGTCTAGCAGGGTCCCTTGGTCAGCGAGGACAAGACAGGGGTGGGAAGGGGGATTTGATTTGACGATTTAAGCTCTTTTATTGTGGCAGGATATGGGAGACCTACAGGGGATGTGGATAGCACTGGGAAGTCTGGGGAAGCAGAGCAGGTTGGCCACCAGCCCTAGAGAGAGCTGCCCGGGTGGAGGTGGTGGCTATAGGCAGACAGGGGCAGTCACTGCCTAGGGGCCTGATCTGGGACCTTCAACACCCAACATAACCCTTCCTCTCCTCCTAAGTCTCTTGCTCTGATCCACTAAGCTCATAGAAGCAAAAGGGAGTGGGACCAGATAACATACTGAATCAGTCAGTTTTTGGGGCATGGAGTGGGGGACAGGGTAGGTGTGAGGTCAAGGAGAAGACAGCAGAATTCTCAACCCCCAAGGTCTCTAGACCAGAGGCTTGCTCTTGGCCAGGCTGATCAGAAGTTTATCTAGCAAGAGAAAAATTCAATCTTAGTTGAAGGTGCATTTCAGACGGTCTGAATTTCAGTTCCAGGGCATCCACTGACCAGCACTGACCTGGACAAATCACTGGACCAATCTATGTTCAAATTGTAAAGATCAATAATCATCTCCCAAGGGTTTGGCATTGAAAGAGGACCAGATTTAAGAGTAAAGGGGATGTTCCAGGAAGCAATGGTGTGGATGTGGAACAGTGTGGTTGTGTTGAATACACTTATGTGGTTGTGTTGAAGAGGTAAAAAGGGACAAGGGAGCTGGTCACTGTCCTGATGCAGAGTTTATACTACCTCAAGCCCTGGGGACAGTGTACAGCTAGAGCACTGCGGGCTGAGGCTTGGACTCTGTGAGCAGTGAGACTCCAGCACGGGTTCCAACTGCAGAACTCAGAGAAAGGCCAGTACAATGGTCAGTTGTTTCAGCCGCCAGTGGAGAGAAGGCAGGTTTGAACAACAGGTTCGAACTACATAAATTATTTATTTAGTGGTGATAAACATTACTGCAAACTGCTCCTCTTATAGTCCTATATTATTTTCTTCTTAGCTTCCTTCAGTTAAAAGTCTGGGTATAGATTAGCTTTGTACACTCTAAGGCTTAATCAAAGTAGTGGTGCCAAAACCATGTCCTCTTCTGAAGATGCAGGCTGGAAGGGTCTGATCCAGGACCAAGAATCTGTTGGTGATATTGATGGCTTTGTGGCTGAAGGATTGGGAGCCTCATTTTCCCAATGGCTGGGGATCACCTTCAGTTCCTTCTTCATAGAACAGCTCCAACATCATAGCTTGTTTTTTCAAAGCCAGCAAAGTGGGGTGTGTGTGTGCATTTCCTAGGAAAGCAGATGTACAATCCTTTACTAGGTAACTACACAAATTCTGTCACCTTGCCACCTTCTCTTGGTTAGAAGCAAGTTGTAGGTCTCACCCACATTTCCAGATGGGATTGGATAGTACACCAGGTTATGTGCATATGAAGTAGGTGTCATAGAGATCCCAACACACACATGTCAACTTATGTCATATAAAATAATTAAATACCTAATATAAACGAGGGTGTCCTTGCTTACAGATGTTCTTTCTTTTTCTTAAAAGAAGGCAAAGAAGGATTTTAGTTGCATGCGAGGCTTGTTGATTTGAGGTATATTATTTCTTTAAGCTGTGGCATCAGAATCCAATTATGTTTTTATAAGAAAAAGAGCCATGGAGAAATCCCAGAAGCACATTTGAGAAACCCCTGGGGATTCCACTGGCTTCAGTAAGAGAAGTAGTCACTTCAGAAACGGAAATTTTATTCCATGGAAATGGTTTTTGATGGGAAATCATCAGGGTAAAAGAGAGGTCTTTATATTTCAAAAATAACTTGTTTTTAGACTTTCAGCCAAATGACAATGAAGAAAAAAAGAAACAAAGAAAAAAAAGCTCAAGTAACTTAGAAACTCCCAGAATATATCTATAAACCTCTAGCTTTTGACAGTACTATGAAAAATATGATCTTAAAATATTAATTTCATTGTATATAATTCCTAAATGTCAGATTTATAGATAACATTATTTATGTTTTAAGATATATAAATATAATCATGAGCAAGTTGATCTTTGATTTACAACATTTTCCAGGTCAAACATAATGTAAAAGAAATACTATAGTCTTTACCTCAAGGAGACAAAGAGAAAAAATTTTGGACTAGATATTTTGCTAGTTGTTTTAAAATTAAAATGCATCTATTTACATGCTTTTATGCAGCTAGATGCTATTATGAGTAGTTATCTGCCCGATTTTTAGCTTCATCTGAACTTTTTAGTAAAACATGTTCACTATTTTCTCAGCCATTTGTTCGATACATCTGCAAATTGTGTGAGTTAAATGCATTAATTATGATAAATAAAAGATAAGAAAAGCAGCAGGTATTCTTTCCTACGTTTCACAAATAATTCAATTCCTTAACCTATACCAGCTTGTTTGGTTCCTGCTGGGCAGGAAACCCTCTTAGGTGTAATCTCTGAATATTCTACAGAACACACGCACCCATTTATCCCTGGAAGTCTGGAGAGATGAGGTTGTCCTCTTTATTCCTTCCACCCTGTAACCAGTAGGGATCTAGACAATATCCAAGCTATGTTAAGGTCTAGGAAAGGGCACATTCATAAAGAAGGGTGGCTTGCTCAGAAAAGGGCTAGTGTCCCTCCTTGATTGTCCAATCATGGGCCGAAAGGGAAATCAAAGACTAATCCCTGGCCTGTGATCTCACTGGAGTTCCTTGGACACCTCTTGGGATCCTGAAGCCCCCTCTATTCCCTCAGGAACTTGTAGTGGAGCAATCTGATAGTCTATGATTTCAAGATCTCTTATCCTTTTATAAACTTTGCATTTAGAGTTGAAAGAAAAAGCCTAAATCAAGGCGAGGAAGATGTCCAGTCCTAAAGTGTTGTAATGGTTGGTTTGCACTTAGATTCTTCCCTAGATCCCTTCTAGCAGGGTCATTGGAGGGAAAGTCTTAAGGGGGTATGTTTGCAGGCCCTGGAAGAGTCTGGAAGAGTTGACCAGGACTGCAGCTGAGACTACAGACAGAACTTTGAACAGCTAGGGAATCTCTCTCAGGTGATAACCAGATCAGCAGAGTCCTGGCCTCACAGTACCATCGCTATACTACACAATTCAGTTGTGTCATTGGCAGAGATGGCAATGGGTGTGGGTACCGTCTATCTGTGAGCAATTAGAGGCCTTGGAGGAACTGAGTTGGGAAGAATCTGGAGGGGGACCAGGTGTCTTAGTTACTTTTTACTCATCGCTGAGACAAAATACCTGATGCCCAAAGTTGGGAAAGGAAAGGTTTATTTCTTACAGTTTTTGGAGGTTTAAGTCCATATTCAGTTGGTTCCAAGGCAGGGTGGCATGGCTGGGCCGCAGTTCATGGCTGCTGCAAACAGCAAGGCAGAAACTGGCAAGAGACACAAGCCTTCTTCCTGCCATTATATTGTATGCTGACTCCACCCCTATGTGGATGTAGCACTGACACCATCAATCCAAGCACTAGACAATGAACCAATCACAAATGCATAATGCAAAGGCATGAGGCCTGGGGGCCACCAACATAAACCATGACACTAGGTCATAGTGCTTGGTCTTGGACACGGGTGAAAGGGAAAGGGGAGGAGGAGTTGGTAAGCAAAGGCAGGTAAAGTGATGGGCTTGCTCAAAGCTGAGGGTCAGCACGAATCTGTCTAAAGTTTCTGGGCTACACTGGAAATCCACTGGAAGTGAACCCTGTGGTAGACCACCCAGGTATCCATGTTCCCCCATTGGACAGAGGCTCTTCTTTCTCCAGCCTCTACAAGCCTTGGCTTGGAAGTTCACATCTGAGTCTGAAGCAGGGAGAATTACTGGTGAGGCCAGATGATGCCTTGCCCAAGGTGATGGCCCTCCTAAAGGTCAGCCCACATCACTTGTGCACTTGGTCACTGCCAGTGCACAATGGTCTGGGCCCCTCACTGCACTCAGGTCATCCTGGAAAAGCTGTCTCAACCCAAAATGTCCCGTGGAACTCCCAGAAGACTTTGTCACGGCCATATGGCAGGGCCCCTCCTTGTTGTTCCTAGAGTGGCTTCCCAGAGCTGCTTTCACCCTTTGCATCCGTCTCCTGTAATGCTGGGAGTGTGAGTGGGAAGCGTGGAATCTTGTCTTTACCTCCTCCCTTCTCTTTCTGTTTTCTGGCTGCCATGGGTTGAGCAGCTTTCCTGAACCAGGTCATTCTATCTTTCTGTTTCTACCTTTGAGCCAGATAACCATGGACTGAGACTTCTGAAACTGTGAGTCAAAATAAGCTTCTTTTCCTTTAAATTTCAAAGGTCAGATATTTTGTCCCGCCCATGAGAGAGTGACCAACATAACCTGGAAATTAAAATATGCACTTAGCTTATTAAAGTTTAAAAATTATAAAACATTTTCCTCCTCCCCGGTGATACACAGGACTTAGGGTATTGGAACTCTTCAGGTATTTTTAACTGTTGTCTGTTTGGTGTTTTCTTTCTTGCATTGTTTACCAGCCGCACTTTGACATTATTACTATTGTCATTCTTATTTTCCCAGGAATTCATTCCCATGCTGAAAGCCCTGCAGAAGGAGACACCATTTTATTCTTTCATTCCTTTTGAATTATTGTCATTGTCTTCATGCTCTTTAGGTTCGCTTGGGGTTTCTAGGTAGTTCTTTAATCTTTTTTCCTTTTTTGAGATTATCTTGACCTCTTGAATGTAAAGGGTAGTATAAATCACTGGTTTTGATTTAGGAAAATTCTCAATCACGATTTCTTCAAATCTCTTCTACTCTGTAATTTCCCCTTCCTACCTGAGACTCGCAACGATGGTGGTTTCGTTTGCTGTGTTCCAATCCTTTCAGTCACTGCTTTTTAGTTGTCCACCATTTTGTGTGAGCTTAATGCTGCTTCTTTCTTTTTTCTTTTCCCTGGTCATTATTGTTCTGCTTGTTCACTAATTCTCTTTTCTACTGTGTCTATAACTATATCAAATATGTCTATTGATAGTATTAAAATTTTAGTTATTGTATTTCTCATTTCCGGCCACTCTTTTGGTCCCTTTTCAAATCTGCTCTGCCACTTCTTATGTTTTCTATTCTTTGCACATTTTCAAACTTTTCTTTTTTTCCCTTAACCATCATGTGCATACAGAGGTTATCATGGTCTGATCATTTTCATAGTGATGATCGTGATTTATGTATTGCCCATGTGATCTGTGAACATTTACTCTAAAAGCCTGCACTGCTGTGCCTCTCTTGAGGGGCTCTGTGGTCACTTTCCAGGTACCCTCTGGGATCCAGCTCTATCCATCTTTTCACTGGGAACCTCCTTGACCACCTGAGCTCTGTGAGACCTAAAAATCCTGGTTGCCCTGTGCTCCCAGTCTCTGAGTAATAACACTCTTCTTCTTTACCCTTTCTTTTCCTTTTTTTCAGTTCCAAGAAGGGAGAGAAAGGATTTATTGGTGTTCACTACATCATCCTTTAAAGCTACCCAAGCCCAGCAGTGTGGGTCTGACAGTCTTTTAAGATTTTAATTCCAGAATGTGACCTGGAGCCATCCTGCTACCATTTTAATTTTACTCTGCATTTTTTTTTTTTTTTTGCTCTGCATTTTTCATTGTTATGTCTTCTTTTAAATTTCAGATTGATTTCAAGCTGCTATCACTGAAAAAACTTCCCTATTGATCTACTAATATCCCATATTTGAATCCTGAGAGTGACTACTTTTAATTTAAAATACATACTTAGCCGAGCAGTCATGTACATCTATGATCCCAGTCCTTTGGGAGGCTCAGCCAGGAGTTTGAGCCCAGACTGGGCAACTTAATGACTTAGCAGGACCCTATCTCAAAACAAAAACATTCAAAAAATGTTGGGGATGTACCTGAGTATGAAGGACCTGGATTCAATCCCTAGCACCACAAAAACAAAACAAAAACTTCATAATTAAAGCATATTTTCTATTATTAGAAAGCTTTAAATGTTGCTTTTTGACATTCTCTTGTATGGTCGGAAAGTGTTGATTAATTTGAGAAGCTCTTCAGTCTTGGAATTCTAAACCTCTGAAAATTAGACATTTAATGCTGTAGAGGAGAAATAGGTCAACCTGATTTTTTTTTTTTAAAGAACACCTCTCATTTTTGCTTTTGTTTTGTTTCCTATACGGTTGTTTGTTATATTTTTATTAACTCTTTAGACTGAAGACTTTTATCAGTGTATGTCTATGAGGATTTTTGTTGTTTTTTCCTTGGGCACACATCCAATTTTTGCTGGTGATAAAACATTTCAGACTTTAGATTCATGCTTGTATTTTACTTTTTTTCCATGTTAAGGAAGATTTATTCTGTAGCTTCTATTTCATTTTCCCAAATCTTTTTCATGAAAAGCAATCATCTTCATGTCTGATCTCCGTTCTCTGTCATTCATACCCATCAGATTCCCTGTGACTCTTTGTTCTTTTCATCTGCATGCTCAACCTTGAAAGGTCATGAAATCCTTTACTCACAAGTCTGGTATTTTCTTTAGTATCTCTTCCCTTGTTTAAAGCTCCTGGTCAACATGGTTTCTTTGTTCTTCATTGATTCTTGCAATTATCCATTGGTTTTTATGTTGTTAGTCCCACATCTTTCTTTTCATAAATGTTCTCCTGTTTCCAAAAGATACTGTTTTAAAAATTTATTTTTAAAAAGCAAAACAAAAGGAATAGAAATAATACAAAATTTCAAAAAAAATAACAGAAATCAACACTAGTTAATATAGTACACATTGTTATCTTAGAAGTAGTTGCTCAGGTTACAAAATCAAAGCATGAAAGATGAATAGACAATCAAACAATGAGCATAAACTATTCTCTCAAAAGGTATTTTTGAGAGTTCTCATAGGTACAGAAGTCTATTTCTATAAGTTTTTGTACTCATTTTTCAAGTGTACTCTTTTATATCTTGAGTTCTTCCTGTTTATTAATGTCACAGTTTGGGATTTTTTTATCCTTACTTACTGAATGCAAAGATGTCTCTTCGGTCTGGTGAAAGGCTAAAAAGAGACTGGGTCAGTCCACCTCCCCTGATGTTACTGAAATGCTCGTTTCATACAGTGGACAGAATATATGTAAGCCTAGGTTGTAAGGGGTCAGCAGCCCCACCCCAAGGGAAGAGAGTCCTGGGCTACTCTAGAAGCTGGATTGCTTACTCAAAGATTTCCTCACTCCTCTCACCCATTCAATTTTTCCCTTCTTTCTTGCTGATCTAGTGGCTTTTCTGGAGGGTGAGCTTGAAAACTAGGTGCTAAGCTAAGAAGTAAGGCACTGCAGCTCCACTTGCCTGGAGATAAGACCACAATACTTAAAACACATTACAAATAACCAGTTACACTATTCTATTTGGCAGTTTGTTAGAACAGGGGAGCTACTGTCTTATGCACTAGCCATTAATGCCCTGCTTACCCTCTATTTTCTCTCTGCTGAGGCTTCTCTTCCTGACACTAGGTTTGGATTCTTAATGGAATAAGAATTCCTACAGTGACAGCTTGACGCTATTTATATTCCCCTGTATTACAGGTAGGAGTTCTGTCCTTTCTTGAATGTTTGATGAATAAGCTATAGGTGCTTTCTGTGGAGGGAATTTTCAAAGTATTTAAGTCCAGAGGAAAGATGCCTTCCAGCAGTATGCTATGTGTATGTGCCCCATGTTACCTACGTGCCCCATGTTACCTCTACGTTTTGTGAGGGATTGACTTGATCCTCACAGATGCTAATATATATTTGTAGGAATTGTAACTATCAAACCAACATTCCTTTTAACCCAATGATCAGCACTCTCAATATGTAGTCATTCATCTTGATCTAATGGAATTTTTTTTCTTTGCTACAGATGTTTGGAGAATGTGTCCTAGAGTTTGTCTTCTGGCTCTTGTTGTCCTAGCATTGTGTGGCCACCTTTGGATCCTGCTGAGTACAATTTCTTCACATTGATTATGCAGCTATACGAAGCTGGGCAGAGTTGGTATACATGCTTGTGTAGGACTGTGACGTGGTCTTGATGGCCCTAGGGTTATGTTTCCCTGTGCAGACAGTCTCATGACCCAGACTCAGCATAGCAACAATACCTATTGTCAACTAGTTCTGCTTCAGGCCATGGGGGTAGCATGCAGTTTGGCCAGTTGCTTTCTCAAAGCCTGTGCCATGGTCCCTGCACTTGTGTCCCCAGACAGATCTGGACTAGTCAGAAGTATAAAATCTTACTCACAAAGTACACTGATACTTTCTTTCACTTCTTTTATTTGGGGGTGGAAATTACTGTACCTTTCTTGGTCTCAGCTTTTTCATGTATTAAAATGAGTCAGTTTTTAAAAATGGCTGTGATTCACCTTTCTTATGTTCATTGCATCAGATTGATGTCCCCCATTCTCCATGAAAGAGGAAGCTGGAAAAAATTTGCGGCTTCCTCTGCATGTCAGTAAGGTGGACCAGATGACAGAGACCATGAGACCTGAGTCAAAGCTCTCCAGTGGAGCTGTTGCTCAGCTTGGATAACTCTGTCCCGTGTCTGACAACTGTACAGGAAGAAAATTTGAGTAGCAGAGAAAACACAAGAGACACAGAAATTAAAAATATGGAAAATAGAAAGAGCTGTTGAGAGGAAAATCAATTAAAGTCCAACCAGAGCTGTACACGACTCACCTGTTCCCCAGATAATGGACTTTCTTGGTGTTAGAGAAATTTGTATGCAACCAACTCACATCAGAAGCTTTAAAAAAGCCATTAATTTTGGCATTATTTTTCTGTTTCAAAACCAAAGTGAGGATTATAAACAGTTTAAAGAGCTTTAAAACGCTAGCACCGTTCATCAGAGACCCCAGTGAATACCCAGAAGAATATGAAAATGGACAAGGTTCTGTTTCATTCCTGAAAGCTCCCTGAACCTTCTACATTTTCATGCCTTGATGTTTGGTGCCTATGAAAGGCAGTTGTCTCCCGGGGCTTTTGTTAGGGGTTTCATCAGAAGTAAAGCAGATTGGGTGAAGGAACAGCACTGACTTGAGTTCTTTCTGTGTTTCTGATGGTAGGAAACTGACTTCTAGATTATCTCACAAACACATAGAAAACATAAAAAGAAGAAAATTATGCAGAAGCACATAAATTATGTAGATGATGGAAACCCTATGCAAAACATGATATGTGTACATAATAGCATATTTCCCCAGGGCCTAATTGCATCCTTTGGGTACCTTTTGAAGCATCTGAATATTCAGAAGAAAGCAAATTTATTATAATTTGAAAAACACCACAATAAATAAGACTGAAAGAATAATGCATATTGTATTGGAAGCTGGAAACTCACAATCTGGCCATTTTCCCCAGTTTGACCAAAGCCCAGAGCTACCAAATGCAATCAAACTGTAGCAATACAATGCATGGTCGTGTTTTATGTTCTTCAATAATTTCTTTTCTGAAATTTACAAGTTGCACAAGACTCATTCATTCATTCAACAGACATTCATTTGCAGTCATTACAGTTTTCATTCACGTTGTCACCAACCCCAAAGAATCACCCAAAGCGCATAAGATGGCTGACACTGAGCTCTCCCCTTGTGGAACTTGTGACAAGAGAGGCAGAATGTGGAAATCGATGAAGACCCCCACAAGAGAACAGAGACTGCGTATTTGGAGCTTGCATAACAAAGTCAGCCACCATCACGTGAATGTCATTGAGTTTCAGAGGTAGGCAAAGGAATGGGAAAGCAGAGGTTAGAAAATTAAAGATTGTTTGTTGCCTGGGGAGGCAAGAGGTGAGCTAATCAGAAGCAACACATCCTGTGTGATTCATTTGGAGAACATATTTAGCTTTCCCTGGTTGGCCCTGCGTTGGAAATAGGGGAAAAGTGAAAGAAGCTGGAAATTATTGATAAAGTCCTCAGCATTCTGCATCAGCTACTAAAGAAGTCGTGGGATAGAATTCCATGTTTTTGGAGAGTATGGACATTATTGTTTGTATTTTCAGTTTTCCAAGACTAACCACTTGATTGGAATTCACAGGCTTTGAGAGCACAGGACAGGGCCTCCTGTGCAGAGAATAGAGCCAGTAAAATGTCCCAAAAGCTTAGCAGTGAACAAATGCCTTGAATTAATCAGCTCTGGCAGCTGTGAAAAAGTCTACAGGCCAAGTACCTTAAATTTAAAAAAGTTTACAGTTACAGTTTTAAAGGTTAGAACTCCAAGATCAAGGTATTGGCAGTGATGGTTCCTTGTGAGAGCTGAAAAACAGTCTGTACCAGACCGTTTCCTCACTTCTTGAGACCTCAGGTGTTCAGCTGGTGTGTGCATTCATCCTGTGTCCTCACATCATCATCCCTCTGTGCACATCTGTCTGTTTGTTAAAATTTTCCCCTTTCTTCAGGATGCCTGTTATATTAGGTTAAGGCCCATCCCTATGACCTCATTTTAACTTGATCGTCTGTCTGCACAGATGTAAATAAGGCCTAGTCATAGGTACTGCAGGTTAGGGCTTCAACATCTTTTTAGGGATCAATTCAACCTGTAACACACCTAAAGGGAGATCTTTCTAGGTAGAATCTGTGGTTCAATAGTTCAAATGGCAGAAGAGGGCAGAAAAGCGGGCAGAATCTTGTAGACATTACCTTCATCTATGGACTATGCTGTCACTGGAGAGCTGGAGGATACTAGGATTTCCAGTACCCTGAAACTATTTTCCACTAGCATCCTTCCATCATTTGACTTGTCTACAAAGTCTACAAATCAGGAATTGTTGTTTTTGGAACATTGAACACAGCTGTTTGCAGTCTCCCTGTTTGAATGTCCACCTTGTGTTCTTTGATACTGTGATTTGAGGAACTATTTTCAAGAAGATAGTGTGTAATCTACTAGCAGGTGATTTCTTACTGTTATGTTTTTTTGTTTTGTTTTGTTTTGTTTTGTAATTCTGTATTGCGTGTACCCTTACGCCGCTATGGTTTGTTTTGTGTTTTTCTCTTTTTCCTCTTAAATAAATAAAAAAAAAATCAGGAATTGTCTCAAAAGTCTTGATGGAGACATAGAAGGGAACTTGGGAAAAGCTTGAAATTTAAACAAGGACTAAACTGGCATTTGTCTAAAAGTTATCTTTTGTGTTTAGTGCTATACAATACACTTTGTGTCTATAAAATATATTCAGTGGCAAACCAGGATACTTAATTAGAATTTTGAAACTTTTCACCAGTAACAGCTAGCTGCAGATAATCTCTGCCCCCATTCAGAGTTACTTTGAACCACTGTGGAAAGAGTTATACCCAGGAATCACTGAGAACAGTTGAGACACAGATGTGCTGGCTCCCAGCTGTCTTAAAGATGTTAATGGAGAGCAACAGGCACTCATGCCATCAGTGTCACTTCCTGTTCCTGGAGATTGGGCTCTGCTCCTGAGTGAGATGTATCCTTGATTTAAAACCATCCTATGAATCCAGTTGGATTTGAGAGATTTTAAGAGATGTAGAAACCTGATCAAAGGAACCAGTTTCTATCAGAATAGCCTGCCTGTCACTCTCTACCTTACTGCACCACTCTCTGTAGAAAGAGAGGCATGGATATCCAGGTAGTGAGAGTTCAGGCAAAAATCCACAGTAAAGCTATCTGTAGTCACCTTTTCCGATTAGTGTATTGTACATACACAGGTAGTACTTGTTTGTGTGTGCATGCATCCATATATACACAGACTGTCTTTGAGGATTAAGCTTGAATCAGAAGCTCAAGTGAAGGAGCAAGAATTTTTAAGCAAGTTATACTTCACTTTGGTTTGTCTTTGTGACAAGTACTTTCTGGACAGAGGAGGGTGTGTCTTTTCTCTCTTGATGGGGCTGGCTGTTAGGCCAGGGAACTGGAGGGAGAGTCCTGATAGTTTTCAGTAAACAGTAGTTACAGTGCCTGGTAGATCTTGTAACTACAGATGGTCTCACAAATGGACAGTGGGTTTACACAGGCAAAGACTCCTGCAGATAGTAGAGTAGTTTTGACAGACTGTTTAAAGAAGAAGTCATTTTATTCTAATCCAGGGTCCATCAGGTAACATGGTTAAAGGTTACCTCACATTGGAGCAAATGTATGCAGGCTGAATCTTGGGGTTAACTTCTGACATATAACATGCGTGCCGTGGGTCACTGGCTGCCCGGCCTATCCACTGTGAAGCAGAGACAGTGTGCATGATCCTAGGGTCCATTAGGCAGCTCCTAATCCTATAGCTTCTCCATGCTTCATCATGGCTCAGCTCAGGATTATTCAATATTCAATAATCAGGATTATTGATGATGGACTTTTGAGAAAAGAAAAGAAAAACAGAAGCCATCTCTTTACTTTCTCTGAGGAGCTCAGATATCCCTGAAGTAAAAAAAGAGTAACTACTTCTTCTTTTCCAGTTGTGATGAAAATAGGGATTAGTAGGATGTTAGAGGCAACACCTCATCTGGGAAGTTATAAATGAATAATTCTAATTTCTTTTTGAGTTCTGAGAAATCAGTTTGTTTTACATAGAAATGCAATATGTTCCTGATCTCTATCTATGCGATTAGAATTTTTTCCTCTACTTGGTATTTGTTTCATTATGGAATGAAATTTTGAGCTTACAGTTTTGGATCTGTTTTATCTCATGCATTTCAATGTCTCTGTTCCTCAAATCTCTTCTTCTATAGGACGCATCATCCCTGTATATGTGTGCATATGTGTATGTTTTGCATAACTTTAGAATGTGGAGAAGTAGGTAGAGAGGTTTTCTTTAAGATTCCAGCTCTCATTGAAGCAGACACTCTACCATCTCATGAATGTATTTGGAGGAATGTGCCAATTTTTAAGACAAATGATGATTGCTTAGCACTGCTAAGAAAAATGAGATTGCCATGCCAGTCTCAGCAGCACTGTGTATTTGAAGCTCACAGAGAGGTAACACATCAGTGGTGAAAATATCCACTCAAGAAAGGCGATCAAGGTCACAAGTGCAAAATGAATGGAAGTTTCAGAAGGGAGAATTCTTTAAAATGAAATCAGACTTCTCTGGGATTGGAGGAGACCAAACAGAAGGGTGAGACAAAGGACAGAGAGAGAGGGAGCTGGTGGTCAGTGCGGGCCCTGTATGCCATCCAGTGGAGCAAGAATGGGGTCTGAATGGTGGTTTGTAGGGGGACAATCAGAGTAGAGTGTGCTCAGGACACCAGGCTGCAGCACAGCAGCAAACTCCAGCTCCAAAGAGTGTGTCCATAGTCAGGAAATCTGAGAGCAAAGTGATTTTAAATTGAGCATGCATATGCTTTACTTCCTGAGAAGGTAAGAGCGTGTGCAGGTGCTGGGGGAGCACCACCTGGTTTCAGGGTCATAGAGCCTGTGAGGAGGGTGTCGGTTTTCTGTGAGTGGTACATAAGAGGGTGGGAATGAAGAGGGTGCTAGAGTGGTACACGAAAGACTAAAGTCTCTGGGTGTGCTAGCTGAAGTCATCAGAGGGCCCATTAGGTGAATGAACTTTGCATAGAAATCATTGTGATCTGCCTCAACATTTTTTGGATGGAGATTATCCAATTTGTGGTTTCCTCAAATCCATTTCTTCTCCCATTGTACTTTTTAGCCACTGGTATGTTCATTAGCAGCTGTGCTAGAGGAATGGAGAATTGGGAGAAGGCAGTTGATTTATATTTCAGCAGCCTACTTGGCTCAGTGGGCAAAAAACACCATGTTAATGAAACCAAGGTCAAAGGTAGGAACCCCAGGTGGGCCAGTTAGCTGGGCTGCCTTGGGTAGCCTCTGACTAGAGTGCCAGCCTGGTGGACTGGTTTGTATGTGTATTTTTGCTGGTTGAGAACTGTGGGAGCTCACTGCCATAAATCTATTTGTGCTATCAGAAATAAAAAATATCTAATACTTGTGGCTAGTGGTTTGTGGACCCTACCCTGGTCTCCAGGGCATCACCAGTAGAAGTTTCTGTGGAGAGGTTTGGGTTCAGTTAGGTATGATTTGTGGAATTCATGTATTCACAGACACCCCAGATGATGTGGACTCTGCGGTCAGTCAACTTTCCTAAAGACCTTCAATATTTAATAAGCTGTGTGCAGTGTAAGTCAGCCAGGACAGTCTGATTGGTCTCTTTCTTTCTCTCATTTACTAATTTCAAAATGCCCTTTGTGTGGAATGAAGGTGACTTCATTGAAGAGGATGGAGTTCACACTTTTATATGTATGGATCTTTATTATTGAAAAAGAATATATTTATTAAGCTTTTACTATGCACCAGACATTCTCCTTAGAGATGGTGAGGTGCAAAATTCAAAAAATGTAACTATGTGGGCAACTGTTCTAACACTTAAATGGGGTCACACTTGTCAGTAACATAGCAATTGATATTCTAGGGACACATGAAAGATCATTCCTGGAATGACTTGATCATCTTAGGCCAAGTTTCTGTTGCAAGTTGTACAAAGCCTAGGTACCAAGTCTCTGACAGTCCAGTGTTTGCACACACAGATAGCTGGTATAAAAACTGGGCAAGGTAGATACAGTCAAGTACCGGGATATGTAAACAATGACCACTAACTAACTCTTTGTTCCACAATTTGTTGTTGTTGAAAGACACAAGTGCTATCTTTTCTGAAAATGTCTGTCTCTCTCTTTTCTTTCCAACTACATAATAGTACAATTATGTCTTGTATACTGTACAAATACATCATGGCCAAGGCCCTGTTGAGCATGATTATTCCTTAGAGGCTGCAGGGTGTTAGATCCTAGCAGGGACAATGATCCTGTAGGTTTCAGTCATAGGTAATGGGTACAAGACTATTCCTTTTAAGGGCCTAGAAACAATTTCAACATTGTATATTTCTGTTGCAAGGTCTTTGGAACTGAGTGAAGATAATAGTTTCATAAATCAAAGGGAGAGAAGTTTTTTTCTTACTAAATCTTGATTCATTGTTGTGCACTGTTTGGCAGAGTGATGCCATAGTATAACTCTCTTGGATGACATGAAAGAAAGAAGGAAGATATGGTTGAATGATAATGGAGAATTCTACTTTAGTTTGAATACAAGCATCTGAAGAAGTGAGGTATATAGGCTACAAAGGTACCTCCTGAGACCCTGGTCCAGAAAATTCTTTCCCAAATATTTTATAAGGTCAATAAGTTAGCAACTTTCCCCACTCATTCTCATTCTGCCTCCATTCTATCCACGCTAAGGTCAGAGGTGGCCTGGCTGGGTGACCCTCTGTCTTGTACAAGTGGGGTTGCTCATGTCTCAAGCAGACTGCTGAGAATGGGGTGACTGTGGTCCATGGTTTAGCAAGACATCATTTTGTGCCTAGATTCCTAGTATTGTAGATAAAGAAAGATCTCCATTGTCCTGCCAGAGTCCCAGAACTCTAGATTAGGCAGTAAATTTAAAAAGTCCATATATACATACATGTCTGTGTGTATTATGTGTAAATATAAAGTCATATATTATTTTTTCTCCATCTTGGACTTTGAATCACAGAGTAATCCCACAGCAACCAAAGGGTGGGATGAGAAGCAGTGATCAGAATAGGTCTTTCTTCAAGACCAGAAAGACCAGAAATAGGTCTTTCTTCAAGAATGTGCATACTTCAAAAGCACAGAAAGGCGTATGTCAGACCTATGCTACTGAGGAAAGGAAGAGAGATGGATCATTTTCTCCTCCTGAAGGGGGAGAACACAACAAAACTTCCAACAGGATTTTCATTTTCCTTTCATAGACATTTTGTTTTTTCATTAATTCTTCTCTCCAGGGAGACAGCAAGAGTGGGCAAAGGAAAATGTGTCAGGGAAATAGCCTTGCTGAGATTAAACAAATCTCTGTCGCCGTGTGTCCATCTGCCCGTCCATCTGTGAATAACCTGTAATTATTAATAATATGAGTGATGTCATGAACATTCTGGCAGGAATGCCAAGCCCCAGAGACCACTCTGGAACCAGGCAGCACAGGACAAAGCCCGGAATGATCTGCCATGTTTGCGCAGGAGCCGGGGGTAAATCTGGCTCGCTGGCTCTGTGGTGCCTGCCAAACCCTCTCGGCAGTAGGACCCGAGCATATTGGGTTTTCTCATAAACTTCCAATGAGATCAGATTGGCAGCCTCTCAAAGGAACACCTCTTATAATAAAAAAGGCTGGATACTCAACCCAGCAAAAAAAAAAAAAAAAAAGAAAGAAAGAAAGAAAAAAGAAAAAAGTCATTAAAAGAACACATGGTGCTGAGTGGGGACAACCTTAAATTTACTAAAAGCCGAGAGTCTCAAAGAGTTCAGCTGACAGACACACAAGATGACAAAGGGGGTAAAAATATCAGCGACAGTCCCTCTTGGCCCAGTTTCTGCTTCTCAATAAAATACATATGCAATCATCCAGGGTATGGGAGGGAAAAAATAATAAAAAAATAGTCCCAGTAAAAGCCACCTCTAAAGAAGCTAGGATTCCAGAACATTCCTCAAAGAATGATGCTTGTCCACGCTAAGTGATGAGCTACAGGACTGGCAGTCTCTGGGGCAGATGGTCGTGCAGCGCTGGGAGGGAGCAGTGCCCCAGCCATCGGAAGCTCCCCGTGTGGCCTCAGCGGGCAGCCTGGTGCTCTAAGTGGAGCAAGTCAAGGGCAGGGACTTTGCTGGCGCTGTTCATCACAGTCTTCTTATCTCCTTGAACAGGAGCTTTAAAGTAGGTGTTTAATAAACATTTGTCAAGTGAATTCTTCAAGGGGAATCTGTTGCAGAGACCCAGGAGTGTATCTGTACCCGGCCAGAGTATCTAGCCCAGTTTGGGAACTGGTGATCAGGGTCTGGATGGTAGGAGTAGGCAGTGGGATCATTCCTAAGTAACAAGGACAAGGACATCACATGTCCCCTTTCCATAGGCCATAGCATTCTCCAAACTGCTCTTTCAAGATCACTGGCTCACCATGGAATGATGCCTGCTCTTGGAAGTTTACCATGTTGTTAACTGAGCAACAGGGAAAACCTGTACTTTATGTGTTGGAAACAGCAGCTCATTCGATTGAAACAAGATTCTCTTCTTTCAAAGGAAAGGAAAAAAATTGCAAAGATGAATCTCACTCGGAACTGACCCTTGATGGGAAAGCTAAGAGTTTGCCAAAGGGCTCTCATTTAAGCAGTGTGATAGCTATGAGACAAAAGCAGAGCCTGTGACGTCCTACCAGGGAAGTCAGATGGTTCTTGGTACATAAAACTTAGGATCAATGCCGTAGAACAGCTGACATTCCAGAAACATACTGCTAATCATGACAATAATGAGAAAAGTACAAAGCGTGAAAGTAACAATAGCTGGCTTTTACTGAGCAGCTCCTGCCGGCCACGAACTTCCACGTACATATTTCCCCTAATCCTCACAGCACCTCTGCAGGATAAATGCCACCTGTGTCCCGTGTTCGTGGATGGGTGCTTCAGAGAGATTAACTCTGTCACCAGTGTCCCAAGGTGAGGGAGGGAGCTAGAGTTAAAAACATGTGACCCCGGGATGTGAAGTTAGAGGCACTTTCTCCAAGACAGAGAAGAAATGAATAGAAGTAAATGTGAGAAAATATGACAGATACAGAGCATGGAATGCTGCGGTTCCCAGAGAGCCACAGAAAAAGTGTGCATAGTCAGAGCTACTGATCAAGTTAAAAAGAAGATGAGTGTCCAAGCTTCTGGCTTGCCTAGGTCGCATTGAGTGAAGAAGAATTTGAGGCTGCATATAAAATATTGTATATTTCATGTATTTAAATAACATAACTTTCTTTTTTATTTTAGCATGAAAAAAGGGCAACACAAAACTGAAACTAGCAGGATATTTGACATTGCTTCTCTGAAACTCGCACATCAATGTCAGGTTAGATGGAGTACTTGAAATTCTTTGTGAGTTCTCAAAGTTGTCCTCAGAAATTTTTGATCTAATTTTACGCTTTGAGTGCCTCATCCTTGACAATAGTTGTTCATAAAAGTGGGTACTGTCAAAAAGTGATGGCTTGTGTAAGGCAGGATTGTGAAGTGAGGGATGTTTTTCTGTAGAAGAACAGGTCTTATAATAGCCTAGTAGACAGACATGATCAAGTTTTTTGAGTTCAGTGCTTGAGATTCTATATATTACACTTGAAAATTTGCAGGTAATGTATTCATGGAGTTGCAAAGACACCCAAAAATTCTGATGGGGGGTGGGTTTCGAAACTATTTCACAAATTCCTGTATCAGACGAGATCAGGCATGTTCAGGGTGATAAGGCTGTGGACAAATTACTGTGTCAAAATACAAAGCTGCATATTTTTCACTGTTCATAGAACTGTATTTTGCCAACATACCAAAATGCATAAAATTATTTGCCATAATATGAGATCACCAAGTCACACGAGTGCCTGTCATGTCTGATACATGTGGGTTTCCAATGGATGAGTGCGTGTGGCAGGCATGGGAGACAAACTTCACACTGCACTGGGTCCTTGCCTACACATTGTTCTGTTGTGACCTAAGCATGCTCCAGCACTGCACAATGGAGACATGAAAAGTACCATGTCACATAACAATGTTAAATGTCGCATAACAGTGTTGAAAGTATCTTGTGGGTTTGCATTGCTAGCTGTCAAGAGCCAGATGTGACTCTGGGGCCGCCAGTTGTATACCTCTGTTCTAGAATTCAATAAAATAAAGAAATATTTGACACATCGTAGTAAAATAAAACCAATACTAGAAAATGAAAGCGATAATACTCCAGGCAGGTTACATAGAAAACAACACCAAGGACCATGATATGCGCTGAACCTTGGTAATGGTGTCTTTGGTGTCCTGGGAGCTGTTCATTCCATTCGACTGTTTCTGCTTCTTCTTCATGCAGGACTCTTGCCACCTTAGGCAGAGCTTCTTCAAAGTCTATTGATGTCCTTACTAGCCCTACCATGTCCATCTTTCCAACCCTCCCTTCTCTTTCTTCCTCCTTCCCAGAAGAATTCTCTTGTTATGGTTTGTGCCTAGATGTCCTCGCAAAGTCTCATGTGGTTATAGCGTTTTTCTGGAGATGACTGAATCTAAAGTATGTGATTAATTCGTAGTGCAGTGCGGGAACTAAGGGTGCCTAATTGCTGGATCAGTCCAGTGATTGGATTGGCAGAGCCCTAATCCCAGTAGACTGACTGTGATATAAGGGACAGAAAGAGACTTGTCTTGGCCTCATCCTTCGTTGTCACCTTTGCTGTCTTCCAATATCATGAACTGTTGCCCTCTGTCCTGCCAGCTAATTATGAACTGAAACCACCACAAACTGTGAGTTAAGTAAACCTTTTCTCCTTTAACTTTGGTTGTTGGATATTTTGTCTCAACTATGAGAGAAAAGTAACTAGACATCCCTTTTGTGCACCTTTGTGCTGTTCCCTTATAAGGCGCTCAGTCTCCTCCAGAGATGCTGTCTCCACTGTAGACTCTGATGACGACAAGCAGTCTGCACTTCTCACCTATGATTATGGGCCAAGGAGCCCAACAGATCACAGATGGGTCTCAGACACTGTTGAGATGGCAGAAGGGTCTTCTCATATGTTGGCCACAGTGCCAGAGGGTGAGGCCTGCAATCTCCCCATGAAGCTGGTATATGGAAGAGGGTGGTTGAGAGAGTCTCAGGGCACTGAAGATGAGGAGCTGGCATAGACCCAGCAGGGGACTAGCCTGCTTTTCGATGTGTCCATACCAGAGTTAATTAATTTCTGTGTAATTTGAGGCAGTTAAGTCTAGCTTCCCATCTATGAAACGGCAAACCTCCCATCTGTCTGGAGGCATGGTTTAGGGATCCTGACTCTGAAATGAACACTTGATCACTGCTCAGCCCTGGCTTTCAGCACAGTGTGGCCTCCTAGCCAGGTCCATGGCCCATTATGGCCTATATTCTTGGGGCTAGAGCAATCTGTTTGTTTTGTTTAATTTGGTTTCACATCTTTGAGCTTTTGCAAAAATTCTCTGTTATTGGAATCTGTCCCCTGACCCATTTCTCTGGTGCACTAAGTGACCCTTTATTTCATACCTAAGAAAAGTCCATACCTAAGACAATGTCTTCTTGGAGGCTCTCTCTTGGCATTATCTCTTTAAGCTTAGACTCCTGGTTTCTTCTGTGACCACGACACACCTGGGACATTCCCTCCCATGGCAGTAATCACATTCCACTAAGTGTCCTGGCTGGCCTCTTCTCCCAATAAGAACTACATTTGTTTCTCATTCCATCATAACATTGTGCAGAAAGCCTGGCTTGGGGGCAAAAATGCAAACCATGCTGGACTGAACTGAATTATGGTAACATTTATACATTTTCCAGGAAAAAATGTCTAAGTTCCTCAAAAGAAAAATGAAATACATCCAAGGAAACTAAAATCTTAACTGTAACTGTCAGCAAGAAGGGAATAAAATGGTTTTATAATTGGTAAAGAAAAAGAATTCTAATTTTTTAGGGCTTCCACAATTTAAATTCCACAGCTGGGGTGTGGTGTGGAAAGGGTTAACAATGGGACTTATTTTTGACATTTCTTAAAGGCTAGAAGTCTAAGTTGTAAGCAAGGGTGGTTTCTCTTGAGCCAGAGTCTTGGCTCACTAGTGACTGTCTTTTCATGAGTCCTCCCATGGCCTTTTCTGTGTGTGCATATCCTTGAAGTCTTCGGACAATAGTCAGACTGGATTACAAACCCAACCTAGAAACCTCATTTCAACTTAATAACTTCTTTAAGGCTCTGTATCCAAATATAGTCATATATTGAGATATTTCAAATTAGGGAATTGATACGGGGAGGGGACTAATTCAGGTCATACCCCAGCCAACATGTCATTCTCATGTGCAAGCAGTAGAAACACTCTGTCATATTTGTACCTCCCATAGCTTAACACCACCATATCTTTTCTTCTGAGACCACAGGAAGGCTTAGATATGCCTGAACTAAGGAAATCTTAAAGAAGTATTATAAATACCTATACCAAATTTCAACTGAAAAATAGAAGAAAATTTTTTAAAAATCTTAAGTGTGTAATTGCAAATTTTTTTTGGTGGAAATATGAATTGGAGATGGTGAATGTTTGTATCCATTTGTACTCCTAGAACAAAATACCAGAGGCGAGGCAGTTCATAAAGAACAGAGATTTTTTTCTCACAGTTTTGGAAGCTGGGAAGTCCAAGGTCAAGATGCAGCATCTTGTGCCTGGTGAGGATCCTCTCACTGCTGTCTCTCTGCTTCCAGGATGGGGTCTTCTTGCTGAGTCATCACAGGGCAGAAGGCAAAGGGCCAACTCTCTCAAAAGCCTCTTTATATGACCACTAATTGATTCATAAGAGTAGAATTCTCACAGCTTCCTCATTTCTCCAGGGCTCCCCCTTCTTAGTGGCACCACACTGGGGATTAAATTTTAATATGAATTTTTAAAGAAACAGTCAAATCAGAGCAGATAGCTATTGACAAAGAGCAAATAAGATTTCTCACAGAACTAAAACCAAAGTTTCCATTTGGCCTAGGTATTCCCCTTCTTGGTGTTTCCTGTAAGAATTAAAAGCAATGCACTATAGTGATACATGGATACTCATTTTTGTCACAGCACAGTTTGTAATAACTAAATCTTGGAAACAACCCAAAAGTCCATTAGCTGATGAATGGATAAAGAAGGCATACTTTTTCTTTAATACAATGGAGTTCTACTTAGCCATAAAAAAGCATAAACTTCAAACATTTCAGGTAAATGGAGACATCTTAAGTGAAATAAATTGGACATACATGTTCAAATATCACATTGTTTCTCTGGTGTGAGAAACTAAAAGTGGTAAATAAAGACCAAAATGTATAAAGATATTGTGAAATAAGACAAAAGTGTTCAAATGGGAATGAAGGGAAGGAGGGAGGGAAAGAGGAAGGAAAGAAGAAGGTAAAAAAACAAGAAAGGAAGGAGAAAATGGATACAAAACTTTTGTAATAAAGGAGGAGGAAAGAAGTTAAAGGGAGGGCAAGGAAAGGAAAAAAGTGGAATCAAGATTCATCATGTAGAGCGTGCACTCCAGGCACCATTAGGACTCTCTCACAGGCAGCCGGCACAGGTGAGGAGAAGCAGTCAGCCAGACCCTGCATGCAAGCTGGCTGTCGTGGAGCACTCTGGCAGGTGGCCAGTATGAGCCACGAAAACCAACCAGCCACACCTTGGAGAAGCTACAAGTGCCTGGAGAAGCCTGCCCCACACCTCATTGCCTCCTAAGGCACCTGGGCTAGGAGAAACCCAGGTGCCTGACCCATCTCCCTGCACTGTGATGTGTAACCAACATGGGAAGTGCCTGGCACCCCACAAACCCTTGTCTGAAGGAACCCAGGAAACTGTCAAAATGAAGCAGCAAAAGGTGATTGCTGGCCTCCAGCCCAAACAGAACAAGACCAGCAGGCATGGACGTGGCAGATAGAAGTCACACACCTGCAATTTCTGGAATGGTGGCAACTGAAGTAAAGGAACCACTTCATGAGACTGTAAAAAAATCAGATCAGAAATAATGTCTCAGGTAAAAGGAGAAATGACAAACAATAAAATGGCTGCCGAGCATATATAAAGAAGATACAGAAAAAAATTAGGAGACTAGGAGAATGAGGGAATCCTTGAATGAACAATATAGAGAAGAATTGGAATGTATGAAAGAGACTCAGAGATATCCAGGAAGTTAAAAAATCCATTGAAAGCTGGCAAAACTGCTTTCAGATAGACTTTCAGACTTTGAAGACAGGATGTCAACTAGTGATAATGAAAAGATCCTGAAAAATAACAAGGAACCAGGGAATAATAATTCAATGACTGGAAGACGACATAAAGAAAAATAATTTAAGAGTGATAGGTGTTAGCGAAAAAGCAGGAGTCAACACAAATGACATATTTACAAAAGTAATATTATTTACAAAAGTAATATTATTTACAAAAGTAATAGCTGAGAACTTCCCAAGCTTGGGAAAAGGCCTTGGCATACAGATAAGTGAGGCAAATAGAACTCCAACTAGCCATAACCAAAGTAAATCTACACTCAGACATAATAATCAAGATCCCTGAAATCCAGCACAAGAGTGGAATATTAAATGCTGTTAGACAAAAGAAACAGATCATCCATAAAAGAAAATCTATCAGAATCATGTCAGATTTTTCAGCACAAACCATCAAGTTAAGAAGAGCTTAGAGTGAAGTATTTCAAGTCCTGAAAGAGTACAACTTCCAAAACAGATGGATGTACTCTGCAAAACTGTCTTTCAAAATTGATGGAGACATAAGATACTTCTATGACAAAGAATAACTAAAGGAATTCATGACTACTAAACCAACCCTTCTAGAATATCTGGAAGGATATTCTTGAGAGATAAAAATGACCACAGTCCCAGCAACAGCAGCAAAGTGGGGTCACTGAACAGGGCAGACAACTGAATGGAAGGGAAAAATAGGGAGCCAATGGCAGGAAAAAAGCATGGCAGAGACAAACCAGTGCATGTTGGCCATAACCATGAATGTAGACGGCCTCGATTTACCAATAAAAAGAAATACAGGCACAGTGGATCAAGGTACAAAATCCACCAATATGCAGTATACCAGAAACACATTAACTCCAATTCAACTCTCAAAACTAAAGGAAAAAGTTCACAGAATCTAGGACTGAAATAATGAAGAATAGACAAGTGTGGGTGTGAAAATCCCTCATCCTTCATAAAAGGAACCAGAAGGACACACGTTGCTGAGATGCTGATAAACACCACAGCTGTCAGCAGCTTTAAGCGTGGGAGCAGCGTATCTTGAGATAACAGCAGTGTTACAAAGGTTAAGAATGGAAAGTGTGCCTTCCAGAATGCAGTGTGAGGGCCAGGCAGATCTCAGTGACTCATAAAACCCCTAATGATGAAGCTTCCAAAAATGATGATAGCAACAGATTGTGTTCATGATTATGTCAGTGACATTAGTTTCAATGCACCCATTAAAAAAAAACAAAAACAGAAGAAGAAAAGAGCCAGGTTGCTGGGTGGATTAAAAAATAAAATCTAATAAGATGTTGTTTGGTAGACAACCAGCTACACACACATGAGCGCACGCGTGTGAGTGCACACACGCACACACACACACACACACAAAGATTAAAAACAGAACAAAAACAGATAAAGTATGCTTAATAGTAAGAAATTAGGTAAAAAGTTTATTGACTTTGATAAAATTGCAAAAGATGATGAATTCATGGCATCAATTAAACTTCCTGAGTAGGATAAAAATATAGCACCGAGGCATTTTAAATAAAATATAGTATAACACTAGCAATGGAGAAAGTTAGCTATCAACAAGAATACAATTATATGGAAAGATAGAAAATCATTGTTAGCAAGAAACAGATAAAATGAGGTCACAGGCAAAGTTGCTAATGCAAATGATGAGTAAACAGACATATGTGGGATTCTTTTGCCAAAGCCGAAATTACCTGTCTCCATGAAAAAATTTTTCTGGAACAAGAGAGGATATAAATAAAAATGATACAACCTTCCAATTAAAAAATTACCCTTTGATCCAAACACACAAGTAAATGGACACTAAACAAACCCCAAAGAAAATCTAAATAAACTTCAAAGATCAGAGGCTTTCAGGGGTTTCAGTTCTGCAGTTGGTAGAGGGAAAAAATTAGGAATTTTAGAAATGATAAACACATCGAAGAGCTCATTCTTTGAAATCAAGCATAGAAACAATAGCATTTACAAATCCCTGGAGAATCTAACTAAAAGTAAAGACAGGGAAAGGAAGTATAAGCCAAATTAGAAATGAAAGGGAAGTAAACAATAATAATAATAATCATTCTTTTATTTATAGATTTTTCTGCTCCATTTGGAAATGCCAGTGTTCCATGGAGTGTCACACTGTGCTGTACCCTCAGAGAGTGGAGGTCCCCAAATATTGGGCATTTCAGATGGTGACTGAAGTGTGGGAGCCCTAGCTTCTGGGAGGTTCCAACGTCTGGGGTTTATGTCCCAGTTGATGGTAGCTGGTTTCAGATTTTCTTGCTTTGTGAATGGTTTGATTTTGGGTCCATACTGCCAAATGAGAGAAAATGAGAGAAAATCATGAGCTGGGTTAGTATTATCCTGTTTTACTTGAGGCAGGTCTATATTTTCTAAATTAAGTAAATTAATATTCTACAACCTTTTTAAGAGTGTGCCTCTTATTGTGTAATGTGCAGTTCTTGTCTTTCTTTAAGGGATGCGCTACCAATTTGGTATCCCCAGTAGACTTTCAATTGTATTTTTTTAGTGTGGTTGTGGCAGTTCAAACTAATATGTAAGACATTTTTAAAAAAGATAAACATTGATAATGGAAAAACAAGCTGAAAAGAGACTATTTATGTAAAACCTGAAGATTAACTAGAAGAAGCCTAAGTTGTCATATTTTTTTCAGTAACAGAATTTATAACACAATTAAGTACAATACTATTTACAAGCTAAGTAGTCAAAACTGGAGCAAATATCTCTGAGTGTTCCCTGTCCCTGTCTCCCTAAGGGGGTATCGTAGAACACATGGAATAGTGACATGTAGGGTAAACTGAACCTACCCCTTGTTACCGGAGTACAGACACAAGATAGGTGAAATCTAGCGGGATGCAGTGCGCCTAAGTAGGGAGATGAGTTGGGGGAGTGTGGGATACCTTCCATGTTCTCTGGGCTGTTCTCAGACTTCAGAATCATGTAGGACCCTCTAGAGAGGGAATTCAGCCGGGGATGCGCAGACCTCAGCTAGGCATTCAGCAGATCCAGCAGTGGGCTGGAATTCACTTTCAACCTTTGGGTACAGGAAACAGTAATCTCTAGATGCCTGGGTGTGGTGTGATGCTCGCTTTTGAGGACCTCTTGATTTTCTGCTGAGGAAAAGCAGACTTGGGAACCCCAAGTCTAGCTCAGCAGACTGAGCTAGACTTGGGAACCCCATCATAATCCTATTAAGTATAGCGCTATGCCTGGGTTTGTCTGTGTCAGCTTCTGCAGACAGAGAGGTTTATGATGTGTGTGTGTGTGGAAGGGGGTGAATCCATCCATGTGGACACATGTGCCGTGCATGGCAGGCTTGTGCTTCACTTTGTCACTGAAACCAACAGGGCAACTGGTGACTGAGGGAATCTTAGCACCTTCTTGGAATGAGCAGTCCTGGTCCTGGTCTCAGTGCAAGGCACAGCTCCCACAGGTCAGGCTCTCATTCCTACAAGAGAAGGTGGCTCCTGGCCACCCAGGGCTCTGGTTGCTAGGAAACCACTCCCTTTGATTGTGTATGTGGAGCATGCCTGTGTTTGTCTTTGGCTCTCAGAAGGACACAATTCACCATGTGGCGACAAAGAAATGATATTGAAAACTACTTAAAAAATGAAAGGAGTGCCAAATGGCATTCTGGGTTGCAGATGCCACCCTTGCTGCCAGAGCTCACGACTTATAAAGGCAGCACTGTTCCTGGGCTGACCCAGCACAGCCCCGGTGTGGGCTCAGGCTGCGTTCTGAGGAGCCCTCCTGCTCCCTGTAATCCTGTCTCCACTCTCAATTACCATGTTGCTTGCCTCATCCTTGTGTCCCTGAGTGAGGGTGGTGGTGATGCAGGTTTGGAGTGTGAGGTATGGAGCTTGGGGCTTCCTCTTTGTTTTGACTCTTTCTCTTTCTCTTTACTGACAGAAGTGTCTGGCCAGAAAGCTTGAGCCACTTTTTTTTTTTGTATTTGCAGAAGCAGTACATTGGTGGCTCCCCAAGTCCTGGTGCTTTTAGTCTGCATTCATTTCACCCCTTGGGAGTCAGATGATGCTAAAGAGAGGAGAAACTGCTCTCTGGGTAGAGGTGGTATGGCCTTCCTGTCTGTGAGTCTGTAATCAGGTACTGTACACTGGAGCTGTGGTGGCCCACAAGTGCTATGCTAGACAGACTTGAGGGTTTCTTGTTGTACTACAAGAAGGAGAGTTGACCCTTGTGCCCAGTGCCTCTTACCAAATTGCCTCTTCTGCTGCAAGCCTGACGCTTATGCCTCCAGCCATCCATGTCTGGACCTCCTGGTCCCTGGTACCCTGGTCCACACCAGGCTTTGGTTGTTGTTGACATGTGACTTTGCACTCTCCACCGCATGGCCTCTTGTTATCAATCGACAGCTTGCTTGACTGACCCTCCCAAGGATATCAGGTGTGTATTTACAAGTGTGATCATCTCCCTGCTGCCTCGGAGGCTGCTGGCTGCTCTTCCCCAGCCTCTCAGAAAGAATTTGGAAAAAGCAAGACTGAGAGGAGGGCAAGCATTCACTTTCTGTTTTCTTCCTTCCTCCTTTCTCTTTCTTTTTGAAAAAAAGTAGGGGTAAATATGAATATTTATTTCACATAAAGTAAAATAACTCACCACAGATTTCAAATATAAAAAATTGGAAAATGCTCCAAGAATTCTTAAATTCAGAAAAATTGTGTTTTGATGAATTATTACCCTAGTAAGTTTCTACAATGTTTTTTCTCTCATTTTTTGTCATATGTATCAAATACATCTTCAAATGACAAAAATAAATTTTTGAATAAATTAAGTAAATAGAATGGTAATCCAATCTTTTAGCACTGTTGATTAAAGTTTGTATTATTGATAGCTTAACTTGATTATTGGTAATATCATGTAGATTTGTTTTCTTCAGAATTGTTTGGCTAACAAGTATACCATAAGGTTAAAAATATGGGCAGAACAGACTCCTCTTGTTCTGGGGCCACTTGAGTTCTGACAAACTCAGATCTTAATCTTGTCCCTTTCAGGGCCCAAACCTCCCTTCCTGTCTCCCTAGGCAGGTGGAGGTGCAAATGCCGAGGGCCACTGAACACCAGGAAGTACCCTCATGCATCACAATTATGGAAACACCTATGCTAAGTACCTTTGTGCAGGGCGGTTGTGAGATTTCATGAGGAGTTCAATTGCCTCCGAATTCCTCATCCCTCCACTGTCAACAAGCCGCAGGTGTGCACGGCATGAGCAGCCCATGCTGTGATCAGGAGGTTTGTGCTGGCGGATCTACCTCCAGTACGAATTCATCCTCCTGAGTGAAGCACACCCCACACATACCAGTGTATTTTCAGAGGGCTCGGAGGAGATTTGTCATTTTAGAGCCACCTCTTTGCTCTCAAAGGTGTCCCGAGAAGTGAGTGGATGCGGCTGTGCTAACACTCAGCAGGGTTGCTGCTGGCTGAGAAGATCTCCACAGAACATGGGGAGCCAACCCTTGCTCCATAAGAAGCTTTTGGCCAATAGAGCAGACAGTAGAAGAGAGACTGGCCAGATACTGTGCACTGGTGACATCTGGGTACATCTGGACACATCTGGCCTGTGGACATGAATTATGGTATTTTGAAGAGCTTTGTAATCATTACTGATGTTAAATGTCAAGAATGTTCACCTGTTAAACCTGGATTTTTGTTTTCTTTTGGACAAATACAATATGTAGCCCAGGGCCCACATCCTCGTTTACAGCACAAGTACTGGCCACTCTTCTGGAAGGAAACACGTCTTTGGGACCTTTCCTGTAGCACTAGTCCCTACAGGCCACCAGTGGGAGGCAGGTGGAGAGCACTGCTCTTTCCACATACTACAGGCAGGCTAGCAGACACCTGGCACCCTCCTCTGGTCAGCAGACCTGAACCTGTGCTAACGCAGATCTCCCTGAATTTCATTTTGTTTCTGTGCAAAAAAGAGTATTTTGTAGTTTGAAAATACAATATTGGGAACTTCCTGCTGGCAGCACTCTAGAATGAGACCAAGATGCTTCTCGCTTTCTAGCTGGTTAGTCAAAACTACTGGTGTTCTTTGTGAACCTCTGCCAGTGACCCTACCCCTTGTAATTATTGCTGAAGACCAAAAGATCTGTTGATTCAGGATAGTGCTTCTATGGGAAAAGGTTGACCCAGCATCCAGAACCCAGGCATCTGAGCTGGGATTAGCCTCCAGCCAGCTCTGCATCCCCTTGAGGGTTAGGGTGTGGGGAGCGGGTGTTGCTGCACCCTTCTCTATAAGCTTCCAGGGTCTCTTTCTGAACAGCCCTATGAGATCCAGGCTACCCCTTTTCATTGGTGGGAAGACAGGGTTCATTTGCTCAGAGTTGCCATGCAGGGATTTGTCATGTGGGGCTTTGGGAATAAAATAATTTGCCCTTCAGAAATCCAGATTAATCCATTTCCATGTAGAGGGATGTTCTTCTTGCTTCTGGAAGGATGTAGTTCTGTGGGACTCCCATTCCTCCACAGTGACTTCTGCATTTCTCCTCTGGGCCAACCAATGCCCCTGATGGGACATTAGGTAGGAGGCCACCTCTTATTCCCTAGCTCCTTTTCTGTGATGATAATCCTCCCAATCCCAGATTTTTTTTTTTCCCTATACTGAGTACTCCTGACTTCCTCCCTTTCCTAGGCACTGTATGATTAGGTGAGTGGCCACATATTACTTCAGAACTTAGAAAGACTTCAAGGGTTACCCATACAAAAAGCTTACAAGTCCATAAATAGTAATATCGAGGATGATAAATACTTTATACTATCATATAACTTAATACTAAAAGCAAACCCATGAGATTAGTACTATCCCTTTTTGTTGGTGGGGAGACAGGCTCATTGGCTCAAATCACTTGCTAGTAAGTGGCTGAGCTTGAATTCAAATAAACAGTATGGTTCCTGATGTACTTTTATACAGGTATGCAAGTAATTTGACGTTCATCCTCTTGGGAGGAGTCTCTCCCACACTTACATGCTGGCAGGCTGACTGAAAAACCTTGACTGAAATGTAGATATAAAAATTAAGGCTTTGTGTTATCAGGAACTGTGGGATAAAAGGCCATGTAGCTTCCATCTGGTTCTTTGGGGATATTTCCCATGCCCATGTGGAAACTGATCAGTACTCTTCTTTAGGCCCCAAGGAGGCATATGTGGGTAACACTATCTCAAACCATCCTACTATTATTGGATGACAGGAATTCAACACCTCACAGGGAAGAAAAATCAATCAGTCAATTAATCAATCAGTCCCCACCCACATTCCCAACTGTGAAATCATTATGCCATGTTACAGTTCAGTAGACAACCTCATCAGTCCTTGAGCTGGTCAGATCAGATCCCTCCCACTTAAGGCTCCTGGAGCATCAGGAAGCCTATCACAGTCATGTTTCAGAAGTGAGTGCCTTGGTTTTGATACTGTGAAAAGTCAGCTGGAAGCTGGAAGGTTTGCTTACAATCCCTCATCCTCAGGCAGTGAGTAGACAGATCCTGGAGCCAGTACCCACTGTCCATGTGGTCTACACTCCCTGGCCAAGAGCTGCACAAGGCCCAAGATGCCCCACCCTGCTGAAGCATAGGGCAGAAGCTCCTGAGGGCTTTTGCTTTCCCATTGTCCTCATGATTTGTCATTTTGCTATTGAACCCATAAGGTGGAAAACTTAATAGAGGAGAAGGAGGGAGGAGCCTTACAACTAGAAGTACCAAAGGTTGTGCCAGATTCCAGGATCAAAGAGAGGCCTCACGGATTCTCCCTCAGAGCCTCAGAAGAGAGATCGACACTACCGTCACCTTGAATTTGAACTTCCAGCCTCTATAACTGTGGGAGAATGCATTTCTCCTGTTCAAAATCACCTAGATTATGGTGAATTGTAAGCATAGCCCCGGAAAACTAATAAAATGCTCAAAAAACATCTGGGCACTTTGGTAATGTACATCTCATTGGCATAATATGAATGGACAGAAAATTTAGTTCTTTAAGTCTGATTGCATTTTGACATGTTGGCTAATCAATTTTACTGCTCAGTAATTGAGTAAATACATGAACACATCTCTGCAATGCAGGTCAGGGGACAAGCAGGAGGATGTCACCCATTGCAGGGACCAGCAGCTCTACAGAATCCAACTTTGCAAGTGCTACAACCTCCATGGAGACTGGAAATTGTCTCTGAATCATCCTCACAAACACTGTTTTGGGTAAAAGACAGAAATCTATCAAACAGTGCACAGATTAACTTATCACCGAGTTAAATGGGCTGTCAGTGTGGGGAGGCTGAGCTTGGCCCAGTGAATTCAAATGCATGTAAATTTCCCTGGTGGCAGAAGAGAGGATGGTGGAGCTGTCAGATGGTGACATGTGGAAATACATTAACAGAGTTTAAAATATATTTGAAGGGGCTGGCTCATATTTTGATAACACACTCACCGACAAATGATTTGTGGAAGATGGAAACTCTGATCTCATTGTCTATTCCGGAGGAGTCTCTGTAATGAGTCCCTCCCAGGACGTTGGGTGTTTTAGAGAAGTTCTAAAACAATTAACAATGCCTGCCTGAACTGTGCAGTCCCCTGTGCCCCTGTTGCATGAAGCAGGATTCTAATAGTCTTACTTGTCAGCGTCATTCCAGCTTATAAAGAAAGTGTTTAAAAACTTCAAAAGAACAAATTACATTGTGTTTTACACCTGTGATGTGGCTCTCCACCAAAAAGGGGCATTGGATCATCTTGATTGTTTTTCTTTATTTGAGATTTATTTCGATCTCCTGCTTCACATTGTTTTTCTCACCTTTGAAGAAATTCCAGTTAGTAAGAGCAGTAGTGTTTATTTAAAGGAATGGAACATCTCTGCTTGGGTTTTAGTTATTCTAGGACTTGCTGGATGCTGTACTAATTTCCAGGTGAGGCCACACAGCTACATGGCTCTTGAATGGTAGCTCTATTATCCACAGCTTCCCTAGATAAATAGGTGAAGTCATTCTGCAAGCACAAGTGACAGACTTCTGTCATTTCCCAAGTTCCTTCATGCTTCCCTGACCACATGGAGTCCTTGTTCCCTGCCAGCCTTCAACTTTCTAAGTACTCCTTTGTTCGCTGGTCTGCTTTCAAAATTAGCACTAATGGACCAGACTGAGCTGATAAAAAAGAAGTGTGGTGCAGCTAATTTCCTTCCTCTGAGCTAGAAATAAATGTAGGAATAGCCACTCGCTAAACAGAAACTGCAGTCTTTCTTGATATATTCTTTTTGTATCATGCATATGCATATTTGCATTGATTTGACAGGATAATGAAATGAGTCTTGGTCTTTATTTTAATTCTGGACACAAACACACAACTACCATGGCAGAATGCACAGAGTACTTTGGGAACACAGAGGAGTCTACGCTAGAGCTCTGCCTGAGAGAGATCAGGGTGGATTCCTTGAGGAAGCAGAAGTGGGAATGGTATAGATGAGTGAGAAGGGATAGTAACGCCTGGCATCACATGTACGAAGGCCTGGGAGACTCACATTCACTATCTGCCTGTTCTGTGTGAGTTCCTGAAGTTAAATGTGGGGATTTGGAGAGAAAAGACTAGCCCGTTCTTACAAGGAGATGGGGCTGATTAGTGGATGGCCTATCTTCAAGGAACACCCCCAGAACAAACAGACCATCAGACCTTTTCAACAGTGGCTACAGTTTCTCAGCTTCCACATTAGGACATTGCAGCCTGGACAATTCTTGTATATGCAGAACTGTCTTGTGCATCAGCTGAGCCACATCCCGGCCTCTGTGCATGATGTGCCAGTGGCAGTCCACAAACCTCAAGTTACGATAACAAAAATGTAGGTAGACATTGCCAAAAGTTCCTTCAGGACAAAATTATCCCTACATGGCGGGGACTACTCTATAGCCAGACAGGATCTAATCTCCCTTTGTCACTCAGAGTTCTGCCTGGGGAACAGGTCAAAGAGAGTCAATGCTGAGTATCTTACATGAGAAGGAAAGGGGTTCCTTTTTTTATACAACAGTTCATAGTTGGGCCCTAGAGACAGGTATTACTCTGGCCAGCAGTGCTGGTGTTGGAAGAAACTTCAACCTGGATCACTGCACTGAGTCTACTACTTGGTATCAGGATTCATGGACATTTCTTTATTAAAATGATAATCAGGCCTGAGGTCATGAGTCCAATCCCCAGTGCCAAAAATAAAATAAAAATAAAATAAATTAAAATAAAATAAAGTCATCACCAGAAGCTACTCACAATGCTTCTGTTCCCTTCTTCATAGCGCAAACTGTCACATCACCATCCATAGCTATAAGCCAAGCAGGAAAATGCAGGAGGCGGCTGGGAGGCACACGTTGGTGTGTTACAAGGGAAAGCAGAATACAAGAGCAGAGTGGGGCCCAGGATAGTGAGGTCTCCAGCACACTCCACAGACGACAGGGCCTACTGTGCATGAGCCAAGTCTTAGGAGTGGAGCAGGCAGTGGGTAAAGAAGAGGAGGACTTGCCAGAGTGGAATTTCTACCCTTTGCAGAGGGAGAGATTGAAAGGCAGGCAAAGAAATGAATACAAGTTGTGATTGTCCTTGAAAGAAACACAGACTCTGAGAGACACAATCACTGAATGTGAGGATATGAACTATAGTGGGGTAGCTGGAGAGGTCCTCTCTGGAGAGATAATATATGAGATAAGCCCTCTAAATTGGAGTCAGCTGCTTGCAGAAACAATATATGTTTCTGTGTGCATGCATATAGTGTGTATGTGTGTCATATCCACATTGTATGCATGTGTTGGATGTACTTGTTGCATAAATGAGTGTAATACATGAGGTGTGCAGTAAATGGTATGTGCTTAGAGTTTCTCTGTTTTTTGTGTGTTTATGGGTGTTTTGTATTTATGCATACATGTGTGTGTGTGTGTGTGTGTGTGTGTGTGTGTGTGTGTATCTGTGGTGTTTTGTGGTTGCAAAAGTCATTCCAGTTCATGGGAATACTTGCAAATCCAAAGGAAAAGACAATCGGTGGCCAAGAACTATGTAGGGGGAGCTTACTGGGTGTATTAATTAGAATTCTCCAGAGAAAAGGCACAAACAGACATCTATATGTGCCTCTATATCCATCTCTACTTATATATCTACAGATGTACATGTACACATGGAAGTGAGGCAGTCAATTAAAAGACTGCTGAAGAAGACCACATCTAAAAAAGCAATGTCTTAGAATGAAGAACAAATGAATTAGAGAGAAATTTATAGGCTGGATATATATTTGGAAAGGAAAATAAGGCACTAGCTGAAGGAATTGATACATAAAATAAAAGAAAGGGAAGAGGAAATGAAAATTCCTAGGTTTCTGGTTTGAGCAATAAAGGACATGCCTGGAAGTTAAATAAAGTTTTTAATTGTACAGGCCAAGTTAAGAAAACCACAGGTCACCCCAAAGCATGTCTAGCAGATGACTAGAAACTAAAGCCTTGAGTTCACACAAAAACATTCAAGTTGGAGGTATATACTTAAGCATCATCATATGAATGATAGTTAAAGCTCTTAAACATGCAATTAAAGAGAAAGTCCATATAGGTTGCTTTTTAAAAAATCCACCACAGTTTTCCCTATGTGTACAAAAAATTTCTATTTTTCTTATATGCAAAATATATGAATCCTTTCCACAAATTCCTAAAGTCTTTATCATTGCAGCTTGGCTGGAAGTCTACAATCTTGTCATCTAGACTAGATCCAGATGTAGCTGAGGTGTGGAAATTGCTCTAACTCTAAAGTCTTGCGAATTAAATAGGCAAATTAGCTGACACTCAGAAACCGAAATGCAATGGCAAGACAGGCAGTGGACAACTTCTCCAGATGCTGATTTGTAAAAGTGAGCCCATAGGAAGAGTGTAGCAGTTCCTGATCCAAGGCAATTCAAAATCCAGAGCGGAAATACATTGTAAGTTCCTTGGTTAGGGCGCTGTGGCTCTTCATTAAGCACTTTGATTTCTGGTTTCTTTTCATTGTTTCCTTAGAAAGTATCCTGTTACAGTGTGAGTAGCCTCCCAGCCAGCTTACTGATTTTTGGAATTTCACAGTCCCTGTAGAGCTTCATCGTAACAGTATCTCTTCTCAGTCCATGTTTGCTGTGCTTCTACCAAAATGATTTTTTTAAAGACATCTTTCCTTTCCAATCAGTCTTATTGGGGTTTATTCCAATGAGACAGATTCTCCACCTGGGCATCTGTCAGTCTGCTGTGCATGCAGTCACACTGGTAAAAATACTTTCTTTTTCTTTTTTCTTGTAGCAGGGATTGAACTCATGACTGCACACTTGTGAGACAAGTGCTTATGCTGCTGAGTTAAGTTCCCAGCCTAGACACTTTATTTTTCATCAGAGAGGATCTTTAAGCATTTTATCCTTGAAAAGCTGGAACCAATGATCTTACGACATACTCAACTTCAATTTCACCTTGAGACCATCTTTTACTTCCTTGGATTTTACTCATATTTAACAGGTTTGGAGGTCATTTATTATTTTGAAATTTTGTCACCTGAAAAGATTTTGTAGGCTCTATATATTTTCCCCAATTTCTGTGCAGAAAACTAGCCTGTTTCTTCTTGAATAGTTCATGATTCTTTCATATTTTATCATGAACTACCAAAAGAAAGCTGGAAAGCTACTTAGCAGGTGTCTTAGTTATTTTTTGTTGTGGGAAAAATTATCTGATACCCATAAGGTAAAGGAGGAAAGGTATGTTTTAGATCACAGTTTGTAGAAGTTTTAGTCAATAGTTGACTGGCTCCAAGGCAGAGCAGTATAGCACATGGGAGTGGCAGAGGCGCAACAGTTCATGTGGCAGACAGGAAAAAGTGAGTACTCAAGGTAGGATCTCTCTCTCTCTCTCTCTCTTTCTCTCTCTCTCTCTTCCCTCCACATCATGCCCACAGTGATAAATCCAACTGTAAACCCATCACTGGAGTAATTCAGTATCATACACCCATGATCCAGTATTATACTTATCATCCAGCCACCTCTCAAAAGCCCCACCTTGAGTGGATGTAGCTTTGGGGAGACATATAGATATAAATCATAACAGCAAGATCATTGAGCTTTCCAATTAGTCACATTTTCTGCCCTCAGTGAAATTTGGGTAGCATACAAAGAGAAAGGATAGAGAATGATGTTGGAGGTTGCTATTGGCTTCTTCCACTGTCTTTCAGTATTAGACAGGAAAAATATGAATAAATAAAATCTGACTGATTTTTAAAATGTGAATAATGAACAAAGAAAGCAAAGGAAAAGTGCACATCACTGGGCACAAAATACCATAGCAGGCATATACACACATGCTTTCATAAAATAACATATGCTAATGGTCTAAATATTAAGTGTAATCAAAGTCACTGCAACAGAAAAATCAAATATAAAGACACACAAAGGTTGAGGGGAAATGGAGAGAAGTGAAGATACTAAGCAAATCCTAATCAAGGGGTGACAGTGTTGTGTACCAAAAAAGACTTGGAGGCAAAAGCTTTAATGGAGGTAAGAAGTATAATAAATAATAATTGAGAGTATATCACAATTTGCATGTTCATGCATTGTATCAGTCAGTATTTACTAGAGAAACAGATATAATACAATCAATACAAGATGTTCAAGTATATAAGAATTTACAAGATTGGCTTAGAGTGGTCACCTACATAGTCAGATGTGGAAGAGTGCAGAGGATCTGACTGTATACTGGAGACAGAAGGACACAAAGTCTGGAGCTCACTGTAATGTTCCATGCCAGTCCATATCAGGAGACCAATGGATGAGTCTGCAATGAAAAGCTGAAGGATCTGTGATGGAAGCTGAAGAGTCTGTATTGAAAGCCAGTAGGTGATATCCAAGATGAAGGTGAAGACTGGAGCTCCTCCAAAAAAAAAAAAAAAAAAAAAAAAAAAAAAACATATCTATCATTCTTCATCTCCCCTTTATACAATATGGGTGACAAAACACCCTACGGTGGGTGTTCCACCTGCTAGAGTGTGGAATTGCTAACCCTACTTGAACTTTTTTACTCAAGTTGACACAATCAGTCAACCATCACAGTCTACCCCTTGTCAACTTGCATGCAGACACATTTCTTTAAACCAGGCACCAGCCTGTGATTGGTACTGTTCCCACTACCATTCTTGATTCCTGGAACTGTGAATCCTGGCTATGTGAGACACAGTACCCTATAGTAGATGCTGATTCAGAGCATATACAGCCTTTTGAAGGACCTTGCTACAGCCCCCAAAGCACCCAACACTACCTAAAAATTTGTATAAAGCAAAAATCAACAGAGGAAACATGGACAGTACTGTAATCACAATGGAAATTAATTTTTGAACATATCTGTTTCAATAAACAAAATCAAAGTAAAAAAATCTGAACCATAAATGTCATAGTGCTAACAGATCTATGTCTCTGGTGAGTCATGTGTTTGCTTCAAACATCTCTGGAATACTGATACACATCAGCTGTATTCTAATGCTAAAGCAAATCTCAAAAAATTTCAAATTAGAAATAAATAGCAAACTGATCAACCAAAACCTCTTACATACAAGACTGTTAAAATGCCTCTTTAGACCCACTTGCGGCAGTAGAGGGCTGAGTTGTGTTGAATCACTAGCAGCACTGACTGTAGTGGGGAAAAGCTCCTGTTTGACAGCTGGCTGCACACTGAGGCAGAGTAAACAGATGCACCTGGGCTGAAGAGGACAGAGCCTTTGAGAAATGCACACAGTCAGAATTCAGGCCACTTTTCCCTAGGGGTGATTACTCTTTCAAAATAGCAGCTTCATTGATGGAGGAAAATGGACAGATAAAAGTGGAGACCAGATTAGGGCCTTGCCACACCCAGGGTTGTGCCTGAGTCTCCAGCACAAACACACAGAAAGCCATGAGGACTCAGTGGTTAAACAGTGGATAAGCAGAGTGGATAAAGGTCCTGGGGAATTAAAAGACAATTATAAATATTTTTTCCCAAGAGTTACCAGTATGCTCTATAGAAAATGGTAGAAGAGATGTGGATGACACAGTGAGGTCTAAAATATGCATGAATAATATGATTTCTAAGCCTGTTTCTCAGTGTACAATATCATATCCAGTGAAAGTATACCTTAAAATCAAGGTGAAATCATCATTTTCCTCACATACAAAAGGAGAGCTAATTTGTCACCATAAGTCTCCCATTGAAGGCTGGGGAAGTGCTCCTCAGGAAGGAAGGAAATGATTCTGCTGAGCAGCTTAGTGATGTGGAATGGAGAAGAAAGGAAGCCAACGGGCAGATATAGGCAAATCTAAAAACTAGTTATGGTACAAACACAGGTAATAACACATATAGATCTTACTTTGTATGCAAAATTATAAGACATTATAATTAGATTGTATATATTTTTAGAGTTTGGAATTATGTGGGTTAGTCTGTGTATTATGTGTTTAGTATGGTATCACGCATGCAGTATTTTAAAACTTATGACCATAAGTTCAGTTAAGTAACAGGATATACGATGCCAAGGTATTTAAGGCCTTTCCTTGTTGAGAAAACTTACTACATTTTAATAATTCAAGGATGCATGTGATAGAATAACCACTACAGAGTATTGAGAAAAACAGCAACAAGCATGCAAACAAACAAAAGCTGTATAATTGACAAAAAGCTAGAATGAAAAATGAAAAAAAAAATAATTTGAAAGTAGGCGTGAGAAATAAATGAATGTAAGAAGTGCTTGGGAGAAACAAAACATAAATAATAAAATGTCACAGTTAAACTAAATATTGGTGGTTTCTTAGGTGTAACGAGATTAAATATTCAGATTAAATTAAGTACAAAGATTATCAGAGCAGATGGAAAAATAAGACAATTACATACTCTTCCCAAGAGATACACATGTACAAAGATATAGAAAGATTTATAGAAAAATTATAAAATATTCAGTACAAATATTATTTAAAGAAAACTGCTATAGTCATATTAATATCAGTAGATTTTAAAGCCTTGTTAAAGATAAAAAGAATATTTAAAATGACATAAAGTTCAGTCTACTGGGAAAATAGAACAATTTTAAAGTTATATATATATTAAACAGTGGTCTCAAAATATAATGGGGAATCAGTTAAGTTTTGATGAGTGGAAGAAATAACTGGATAAGCAGAGTAAAACAATTTGTAAATGTAGTGATTTAAATAACATGATTTGTGAATTTGACTTAACATATATATGTACATATATATATCAAAGTACAAATTTTTTCTATATAAACATATACATACCTATAGGAAGATATGTGTTATAAAGTAGATGCACAAATCTACTATATAATATATTTTTTGCAATGAAAAATACTTGAAACTTAATTTCATGGGGGTAAAAATGCAAGCCTCAATAAATTTCAGGCAATTAAATTCATACAGAGAATATTCTGTGACTGTAGAGAACCTTTGAGATTTGACAAATAAAAATTCTCTTTTTCAGATGCCAGATTATTAAAGTAAAAATCACAGTAGTAATTAGCAGTTTAATCTAAATGATAATGAAAATCTACATACTAAAACCTATGGGGTGCATCTAAAGCCATGTTTTGAAGGAAATTCATAGCTTTAAATTAACATGTGTCGTGGTTTACATCTGTGGCCTCCAGGCCTCATGAATTTGCATTGTGCATTTGTGATTGGTTCATTGGTTCATTAGAGCTTCGATTGATGGTTCAGTGCTACACCCACATAGGGGTGGAGCCAGCATTCAATGTAATGGCAGGAAGAAGATGTGTCTTGCTCTTTTGCGGGTTTCTGCCTTGCTGTTTGCAGACGCCATGAACTGCTGCTCTGCCATGCCACCCTGCCTTGGAGCCAACTGAGTATGGATTGACACCTCCAAAATCTGTAAGAAATAAACCTTGCCTTTCCCACCTTGATGCATCAGGTATTTTGTCTCAGCAGTGAGTAAAAAGTAACTAAGACAACAAGGAGAAAAGTAGAGGTTTATACATCATCTGTCTAAGTTTCCAGAAAAATAATTAAAACACTAACAAATGTAATTCACAAAAAATAGAAAAAAGTAAATAAAAATCAAATCAGAAATTAAAACTAATATATATATTAAAATATATACATGAGAGAATGAAACAAGCTACACCTGGTTCTTTCAATCTTTAATGGTGTTCATTACTCTTTGACAAGGTGGATCAAGACAAAAATTTGAAGCATAAAATACCATTACTAGTTATGAACTTCGATCTTTATCTTGTGTGCATATAAAATTAGCTCAAGATGAATCATAGGCATTAATGTAAAATCTAAAGCCACAAGACTCATAGATTATTGTAAAGGGAGAAATCTATGTAACTTTGGGCCAGGAAACAATTCTGTAGATGCATATCCCATAAAAAAAGATAATTGATAAATTGTATTTAATCATATTAAGAGCATATGGTTTTCAAAATAGTAAGAAAAGATGGCCCAAACACTGAAAAATGTTTGCAAGTTACATACTTTATAAAGAAAATAATTTCACCCAGAATACAGATATGCTTAGACTTATGATGGAGTGATAGCGTGATAAACCCATCACTACTTGAAAATGTCTCATGTTGAAAATGCAAGTAATGACACCTAAACCACTGAATGCCATAGAACCTTTATAGTTAAAACCATTAAACAACCAACTTGTTTATCTTGAGAGTGGATAGCAAACCTATAACAACTGATACCACAGAATACTACTCAACAACAACAAAGAATTATTAATATATGCAAAATGAGGATAGATATCACAATAATGATGAGCAAAAAAAAATTTTTAGAAAATGGAAACTAATCTCCAGTGACAAAGTATATAATAGCATCCAAAAAAATGAAATACTTAGGAATTAATCTCACAAAAGAAGTAAAAAATTTATACAGGGAAAACTATAATACTCTGAAAAAAGAAATCGAAGATAATCTCAGAAAATGGAAAGACATCACTTGCTCATGGATAAGGAGAATAAATATTGTGAAAATGGCCATTCTCCCAAAATTGTTATGCAGATTCAATGCAATCCCAATGAAAATACCATCAACATACCTCATGATCTAAGAAATCACTCCTAAAATTCATCTGGAACCGGAAGAGACCTAGAATAGCAAAGGCAATTTTAAGCAGCAAAGACAAGGCAGGAGTGAGCACAATCCCTGAGTTGAAATTATGCTACAAAGCTACTGTAATAAAATCCACAAGGTACTGGAATAAAAACAGATCTGAAGATCAATGGAATAGATTAGAAGATACAATCACAACTACCAACACACTCAACCACCTTATCTTTGATAAAGGGGCCAAACATGTTCACTGGAAGAACGATAGCCTCTTAAATAAATGGTGCTGGAAAAACTGGCTCTCCATATGCCAGAAACTAAAACTAGACCCATGCCTATCACCATGTACTAAACTAAAATCTAAATGGATCAAAGATCTGAATATTAAAATAGAAACACTAAATCTGTTGGAAGACAAAGTAGGTAAACATCTTGAAGACATAAGGGTAGGTAGAGAATTCATAAATAGGAATCAAACCACATGGGAAATACTTCCCAGAATCAATAGCTGAGATCATGTCTTATTAAAAAGTTTCTGCATGTCAAAAGAAATCTCCAGCATAGTGAAAAGAAAGCCAACAAAGTGGGAAAAAAATCTTAGTGGAATGTCCCTCAGACAAAGGACTTCTGTCTAAAACATATAAAGAATTTAAAAAAATCAGATCCCCAAAACTCAAGGACCCAATCCAAAAATGGGCATTTGAGATGAATACACAGTTCTCAGATGAAGAAATACAAATGGCAAATAAATACATTAAAAAGTTAATCATCATTAGTCATTAGAGAAATGCAAATTAAAACAACACTGAGATTTCATCTCACTCCAGAAAGAATGGCCAGGATCAAGAAAACTACCAACAACAAATGCTGGAGAGGCTGTGGGGAAAAAGGAACTCTCCTGGACTGTTGGAGGGAGTGTAGACTGGTGCAACCACTGTGGTCAGTCTGGAAATTCCTCAAAAAGCTAGGATTGGAGGTCCTATTTGACTCAGCTATTCCACTTCTGGGCATATTTCCAGAAGAACTGAAAACATCATACCACTGTGATATGTGTGCAGCCATGTTTATAGCAGCACAATTTGTAATAGCCAGATCTTGGAAACAACCTAACTGTCCATCAACTGAGGAATGGATAAAAAAGTTGTGGTATTTTTATACAATGGAATACTACTCAGCTATAAAGAAGGATCACATTGAGATATTTACTAATAAATGGGCACAACTTGAGAGCATATTCACAAGCAAAATAAATCAAACTCACATGTATAAATACCATATAGTCTCCCTAGTATAAGAAATAGTAAGAGTTTATGGCAATCATGACTCCCCATTACGTTGTTTTGAAGCCTTATAATGATTACATTCATTAGTTGGTTTGTCCTGGTTTGTTTGATTTTATTATGTGTGATGGTATGAACAGCTAATTTGAAGGAAACAAGTCATTATAATAGCCAGTACTGATATAATATCATCTTACTATGAAATCTTATCATGCTGTTGCTCTTCTGTTTCCACTGGCTCTATCATGCTGTTTCTTATTGGATTGTATTATGTGTGAAAGTATAAACAAATTTTCTATGGAAAATGAGATACTATAGTAGCCACTGTTTGTTTTCTGTTATTTGGCTCCGAATGCCCTATAATATTCTCATTCTCTTGAATGTTTTTATACTATTTTGTTATGTTTGATGCTATTGTATATGAAGTTATACTCAACTATTTCAAAGAAAGAGACATTGTGATAGTTACTGTTAATTATGGGTTGTCTTCTGGTGAAATACTGTGTTGCTTATGTTGTTTTGTTCTAATTTGTTTTGCCATGTCCTGTTTTGTCTTAATCTCTTTAAAAAAAAATAAAAAAAGAAAGTATAGAGTAGTTGCCTGAGGGTGAACAGAGAGGAGTCCTAGGAGAGAAGATTGTAAAAGTCAAGGAAACTTTAAAGGATGATAGTACTATCTCGATCATGGTGATGGTTTCACAGGTGTATGTACATGTCAAAATGCTCAGCTAGCGCATTTTGGGAATTCCCAGCTTATTACATGCCAATTACATTTCAATAAAGTTATTTTAAAAGATTAGAGAAAGAATTAACTAATTAAACTCAGGGAAATGCATAAGAATAAGGAAGAAAAAGAATAAGGAAGAAAAATTATTAAAATGCAAAAGAAGAAAATTTAGAGAAGTTGAATAAAACAAAAGCTATTTCTTTGAAAAGATGAATAAAATAGGGAAAGTGCTGATGACTAAAAGAAAAAAACACACAAATACAGAATACCGGAAAGTACCGGTACCTTTATGAAAATTCATTTGAAAAAGAGAAAAGCAACAATTTCTTGAAAAATATTCTAACATGGAGGTATCTGAAAATTCTCATATACCTGTGGCTACTAAATACTTCAAATTATTTATTTAATGTATACTAACAAAAAATGAAAAATAAAAAAATATACTACTAGAAATATATCAGGATGGTTTCACAGGCAAGTTACCAGTCAACATCAGTACAGTTTCTAGTAACCAAAGTAATCACAGAAACTTTAGGTTACTACAGGAATTTAAGAAGAAATGTTTGCTCCTGTTTTACATCTTTAATTTGAAATACAGACTTTGTTTTTAGATTTTTAATTATGCATAAACTTTCACACCTCAGTTGCTTTTTGAGCATGTCTTTTTTTCTTGCTTCCCCACCTTATTTAATTTTTCAAGTACAACTTGCATAAATTAGGTGCCTATTTTTAAATTACAGTTTTATTTTTTTGACTAATGTGCACACTTATGGAAACAACTGTTCAATCAATATCTAGAAATAGCTTCCTGCTTGTCCCTTGGTGGTCTCCTCCTCCTACCACCTGCTAATTGGCTGTGTATCAGTATGCGTTAGTTTTGATTATTCATATTATCATATTCGGTCTATTTTTGCTTAACACAGTACTAATATGGATGAATTTCAGTTACTTGAGCTGAGTAAATAATGAGTCCCCCAAAACACAATATATTAATTATATATAACTGTACCCAGTGCGAGCTTTTCAGTCCATAAATCACTGAATGTAACAAATGCACAGCTTAATCAATGGCCGTTCACCTTCTATCTCTCACACTGTGAGTAGTGGACCACAATGCATCAGTCACTCAACTCCTTAAGACAACAAAGCACGTAGCTGTGTTGTTTCCTGGTCTTCCAGTGACAAACCTGTATGGCATTTATGAAAACAGACAATCCAAACAGACAGGAGCCCAAACATGCATGCAAATAAAGCAAAGGGAAGAAATGTGATAAAGCTGGACATGAAATTTGAACCAAACGTTAATGGAGCAGAAGTGAGACCTGACTGTAAAGGAATCACACCAGTGCAGCTTGAAGGGTGATAGCAGCCAGGGAGTGGAGCAAAGGTAAAGCCAGCAGGCACAGTGGGGGAGAAGGAAGGAGATGCTCCCGGGAGTAAAGCTGAGGAAATCTGTCTGTTAGAGGCTTCCTGGAAGAGATTTCATGATGGTGAAAGCATAGTACATAAGCTGCAAGAGTCTGATTCAGACTGAAAGCATGATAACTCATAGAAAATGTTGTGAAAAGATGTCTACTTCACATTGCAAATTCTAGCATAAGTATTGTTGATGAGTACTTTTTTTTTAAAGAAACAAAAAATTATTTCTCAATATTTCTGATGTTTTAAACTGTAATGACTTAAGTAAATTTTAGTTTTTATAATTTTTCATTTCCTTGTTACTTCTAACCAACAGTGAGATAATTATCAACGTGACAAAAATATTTAAAAGTCATTGGTTAAGCACGACAATTCCCACTGATAAGCCCACTTTTTATGGTTTCAGCTTGCACTATCATTTTATTATGGTCTTACACTATTGGGCAAAGTACAAACTATCTGTAAATAACATAAGATATGTATTCTTTTGAGTTTGATATCTTTTACTCAGTGTGATTATTTTGAGATTCAATCATGTCTTCATATCAACTGTTGTTTTCACTTTTTCCTTGTTTTAAAAATAATTAATTTGTAGGTAACTTAGGAAAGTAAAATAAATCTTTCACATTGGTTCATATATTTAATTTACTGACTTTCCTTTGTTACATACATCCAGATTTCCATACACTTTAAGTATACTTTGACATACAGAATTTCTTTTCTCATTGCTTTGTGTACATGATTGTAATTTTTATCTTCAAGTGTACTTACATATTTCATTAAACCACTGGTATCAATTACGGCCTATGAAACCCATTAGTATACTTTAAATGATTGTTCTGCTTTGGATTTATCATGCTTTGTAGACTTGCAAATTTGTATTCTATATAAAATTTAGATTTTTTTTCCATAAATTTTCCATCTTCTTTTGTCTTCAGCTTCAGGATCTCCTATTATAGGAATGTTAGGTCCCTTGATACTATATCACACATCAATGTAGCCTTTTCCTAGTCACTTTTTTTCCAAATCATCTTTTTTTCTGCAGCAAGATTTGGAAATTTTTTGATTGGTATGCTTTCAAAATCCATCCACTGTTAATATTGTTCAATGAAGTTTGTAGTACTGATCGTATTTGTCATCTCTAAAAGTTCCTTTACTATTCATTTTTTTCCACCTCATTTTTATACATTGTATATTTTGTAACAAGTTTTATAAAATTTGTGTTGCTAATTAGGTTTGTTTCTTCCAATTTCTCTTCCATTTATAGGTAACATTATTCTGCTTCTTCAGATGTAGTCACTTTTTATTTAAAATTGTACACTGTGAATGCTTTAGTGTTGTATGCTGGACTTAGTTATCTTCTTTCAAGGAATGTTGGGATTTTTTTATTGCAGAAAGTTAAGTGGTTAAGGATCAGCTTGAGTTTTACAAGACTTGATTTAAAACTTGATTAGAGTCATTTTAGAGTCTGTTTCAGCATTTACTTATTACCAAGATATAAGATTCCTGATACTCTTCTTTCTGGATTCTAGGAAATTTAAACTGTTCATGTATGTCCATATTCTGGACATTGTTTAGCTTACAATTCCTTAGTCAATATTTGGCATTGTGGAATATCTCTCTCCCCCTCTCTCTCTCTCTCTCTCTCTCTCTCTCTCTCTCTCTCTCTCTCTCTCCCTCTCTCCCCTTTCTCCTTTCTCTTCTCCCCCCCCTCTGTCTTCTCACTCTCTATCTCCTTCATTATTGAGCAGTGTCCCATGCAGGTTTTTGAAGTCCTTTGCCTCTATTTCTATACCTTATACTTTCCAGCTGCCTCAGCTTCATGACACTCAACTCTTCCTTCAACTCAGCACAATCATTAAACTAAAAGGGAACTTCAGGTAGAAATTCAAGGTGACCACAGAGCTCCTCTAAAGTTTACATCTCTGACACGCATCTGGTTCATTATGTACCGCTGTTTCATCTTTTTGCAGTTTTCTAGTTTTGATGTGGTGAAAAGATTCATTCATTCAAGTTGCTCCATTATGTCAGCATAAAAATGTTCTGAAATTAAGAAATTGATCTTTGTATTTCTTGCATTAGCAAATTAGAAATAAGACATAGTAATTAAAGAAAAAAATTTTATAAAAACCAAGGATAACATCACCAAAATAAGAATTAAAAAGCAATCATTTAACTGGAGAGTTATATCTGTTAAAATTACATAAAAATCATACTTTTAATGGCTGACCCGTAGAGGTCTTCATTTAATGTCAGGCACAAAATAAACATACCTGCCATCATAATTTCCATTAAACACAGCAACAGAATCAAAGAAACAGATGCATTAGAAGGGCACAGGGCAGCAAGGTGTCATAATTTTAAAATTGTCCACAATTGGATCAGTTTGAGGATCAAAATAAAATGGTGTCTTGTCCATTGCACAGGTGTGCTTGCAAAGTGGAGTGGGTTTCTGGGAGACTAAAAACAATACCTGGAAGTGGCTTGCAAGAGATAAGCTATATGAAATCAATAAAAAGATACAGTTGATTGTGGCTTAATAGTGATGGAGAGGGGCTGGGGATTTAATTCAGCGGTATAAGTGCCTGCCTTGCAAGCAGGCGGTCGTGAGTTTGATCCCCAATAAAAAAATATAGTGATGGGAGAGTTCACCAGAAGGATGGACATGTCCAACAGGGCTGCTTGGCAAATCCCACGAGGGGTGGGTACTCAATAACAGCTCTGCCTGGCAGAATCCACAAGAGACACCCACTTAACAATAGCATCATTAGCAGACATAGTGGTGACCAGCTACTGCAAGGAAGGGTTTCTATAGATTAAACTACAAAGTACTGACATCATTAGCTTTCTTTATTCTAACCAGAATTTCAAGGAACAGCTGACTCAGTGACTTGGAAGAAGGCAGGGCCCACAGACAGCACTGTTTACCCTATTTCTAGTGCCCTTCAGACACTCTTCAGGCATTTCAGCCCATGCGGCTTAAAATTTCCACTTGACTCAGAAGAGGCTTGGGAACAGCACAGAGGGGTTTCAGGAACATAGTGAGAAATGTGCTAGTTTTCTTCAGAGATGATATAGATAATAATGGAGTATAACACCTGGGGGAAAGAAGAAAATTTCTGCATCCATGGTGATAGTCAATAAAATAAACGGAGTAAAGGAGGGGAAGTGAGGACGGCAGGTCTTCACACAGAAGCTGATAAAGACAGAAAGAATCTTCAAATAAGAAAGTATCATTTCCACTAAGAAATATCAACTTCATTAATGTAGGTTGGGATCATCAATGGAAACCAAATGGCTAGATGGAAGACTTGTATTGATATGGTTTCAGACTGTAAGCCCACAGATTAATTCTTAACTGAAATAGAGATGAAGCCCTTTTATAGAAGGAGAAATGGGGTCAATGATTCTATTTAATATCAATAACTGGACTGCCTGAGATTCTATCTCTTGATATGTGACAGAAGTGCCTATCATCACCTGTGTAGTACTCTTGCCAAAAGAATTTAATCTTATTAAAGAAAATAATCATGTTGTGGGAAATTCAGTAAGACAAAATGGTTGGGACTGGGATGCCTGAAGAATGTTAGTACCATGAATAATAAAAGGAAGATAATTGTCAGAATAATGTTGAGGTTCAAAATGAGTTAATTGCAGTATTGACCAAAGCTTGGTGTGTAGTAGATTAGATACAGGATAGGAGAAAACAGCTACTGGAAACATGTTTTGGACAATAGGAAACTTAAATGTGACTGTATATTATGCAATATTAAATCAGGTTCAATGTCTTGGTTATAATCATAATATGACTATGTAGAAAAATGTTATCTGTCATTCAAAACATAAAAATCATTTGTGAGGAGGTATAATTTCTGCAAGTTTACTGAAAATATGAAAATATTTTTTCATATTTACTGAAAAATGAAAATATGAAAAATATTCATAATTTATGAATTTAGGTGAAGATGGTAAGCATTTGTTGTACCATCTTTTTTTAATTTTTGAAAAAGTTAAAACACAAAAAGCTTAGAAAAAAAGAGGAAGAAAATAATTAACCCTGACAAAGAAAATAATACAATCTATTATTGGGCATAAAAATTGAGCAGAATATATGAGACTCCTATCTGGAAAACTCAATATCTTAAAGATAGCAAGTCTACCTAACATAATACCTAGTAACAATTTAGTGTATTATTTTATGGAAATTGATAACCTAAGTAACACTGAAGAGAAATGGTGAGATAATTTTAGAGAAGACAATGCAGAGGGACTCCTGCCACCAGGTTTTTGAGACTATTGATAAAGTTTAACAGTGAGTCAGTGCAGAGGTGAGAGCATCCTATATCATATATGGGGAAACTTTATGTATTATGTTAGGGCTCCAAAATTTGCGAGGAAGAGGCCCCACTATTAAATAACCAAAGCTGTGACATTAGTTTATTTCCATGGAAAACCAAATTGAAATTAGATTTCTGCCTTAGACTATATCCAAAATAAATCCTGGGTGAATTTATTTTTATTAAAAATATATATTCAAAATACTGTGCTTACTATATATATATATATATATATATATATAGTAAGCACATGTAAAAAAGTAACACTTTAAGTAACAAAATGTGCTTACTATATATATATATATAGTAAGCACATGTAAAAAAGTAACACTTCATAACGTTTAGAAGAAATTTCAGAAGCATACACCATTATGGTTTTGGAGTAAGGATTTATTAAAAAGATATGAAAAGTATGAGCCATAAGAATACAATTGATATATTTTATGGTACTTAGGGAGCAGGTATAGCACTGTACAATAAAGAAAATAAATAAAAACTATGCAAACACTAGGAGAAAGTCCATGCAATGTATACCAAGCTATAAGAAAAATGCTTTAAAATCAGTTAGAAAAATATGAACAGAAAAACAAATGAATGGCAGAACAGCTAATCTGCCTGAAAAGATAATTCATAGAAGAGAAGATATAAGTCATGAATATACCTGTGGAAAATAATAGCAACTCAGGTAATGAAATTAAAACAAGAAACCATTCCCATCTACTAAATCACCAAACTTTAAAAGTCCTATCCTATCAAGTGTTGGTAAAGAATGCTATAAAGGAAAATTTCATATCACTGTTTGGTATAATATTAATTACCAAACCTTCTTGAAAAATTTAACAAAATTTTTAGGATGCACGTAAGTTATGACTCCTCAGACTTATTTAGGAACCCAGAAAAGCCATTCACAGATAGTGCACAGTGTGATTGGCAATAGTGTAAATTTGAAAATTAAAATTCAACAAGTGGAAAAAGTAGCTATTAAAATAAAGTCAATAAAATCTACATACAATATATAAATGTATATATCAGCATAGCTATATCTGTAAGGATAAAAGTGTTTTGAGCAAAACTTTTGGTTTACATCAAGATATATATTCTATATTTGTGTTTATATAAAGTCTAAAATATGTGCATCAATGTGTTACTTATCAATATGTTCACATACACTGAAATGTAAAAACAACAGAATGCTCTCTCCAAGTTCAAGAGTTGTCTTTAGAGAAGGGGGAAGAGAGCGGGAGCACCAATCAATTTGTTTGGCCTCATCTATTGTATGTGTGCCACATAGTATGCAGTCCATCAGGATCAGTAGGAGAAACTATTATACTGGACAATTCTGGATGCTTAAAATAACAAAATTTCAATTATAAAAAACGTTGATAGGGAGTGAGCTAAAGTTTGGTGCAGCACTACAGATAACTCCTCATTCGCTGCATCCTTCCCTAGCTCATTAGAAATCATTAATGATTTCCCTAACATGACAGAGTCACTCGGAGACAGCACTGTCTGTTGCTGATATGCTTTTGGGTCACAGTGGGAGAAAGTCACCCACTGGAAGGCACCTCAAACACAAGATCATCTGAGAAACAGTGGTGAGGAGTCAGTGCTGTCCAGCTATTTTCACCTGCACTAACTTCTTAGGCTGATGTCAGATTCGATCAAAGGTTCCAAGAGGTGAGTGGGAGTTTGGGGAAAGAGTGGGTCAGTTATCTCAGTGGTGAGTGGTTGAGTTATGTTCCAGTGCCTTCCTGACAGGGATGAGGCTTGGTGGGTGTGCACCAATTTCTCAGGCATCTTACTTTGTGTGTTTCCGTATGGGTACCTGCCTCAGGCCTAGGCGTCCTGGGACTTCAATCACTCATTCATGCACTCATTCACCCCATAAATCGGTTCCTCCTTTGTGCATCAGTCTCTTATATATATGAATTAGGGATTCAAATGTAAATGAGAGACACCTCTTGGACTTGTAAGACTCTGCATCTGGTAGGAGTGTGTTAGTTTGCAAGGAGTGGTTAACAAATACCAGGACCTGTGTTATTTCAACAACAGACATTGATTGTTTCACAATTGCTGAAGTCAGAAATTCAAGATGAAGGTGTTGGCAGGTTCAATCTGAGAACTGTGAAAAGGATCTGCTCCAGGTTATCCTCATTCACACAGCAACATTCTCCCTGTAAGTGTGCTTGTGTCAAAGTTCTTCATTACGTAAGGACACCGATTATATTGGATGGTGACCCTTCCTGCTTAACTTGATTGCCTTAGCAAGAACCCTATATCCAAATAAGGTCACAAAATAAGGTACTGAGCCCTAGAATTTCAGCATACAAATTTGAGTGAGATAAAATGTATCCCGTCACAGGAAGAAATGTGATAATTGTATATATTATATACAGACAGATGCACATGTGTGGTTCAAAAATATGTTAGATACGATACATTTGATTTGGGTATATTGTGATATGTTCAAGGTAATGTGCTATGTGTGTGTCTATTACCAACTATGAGAGGCATTCTGAAGCTAGATAATGCCTTGATATGCAAGCAGTACCAGGGGCTTGGCCTGTCTGACTGTTGGGAAAGGGCCCTTGGGGTAGAAACATCTCCAGGGAGCACCGAGACAGAGGCCAGCATTCCACAAGTCAGCAAGCATGATACACATTGTGGTATGCTGTGTGATGTGGAAACTACTGTGCCCTGGTTTTCATTCTTGAGCATTTCAAGTGAACATTTGGCAGCTGCAGGTTTCTATCTTGGATCCCTCAACTGCATCTCCCTGCAGGCTGCAGCAGTAGAAGATGTTGATAGTGTCAATGCCCTGAGGAACTCAGTAGCCCCACAGCACCATGGAATGACTGGAAGGGGCCTTCCTATCTGTGATGTGGCATGGTGTGCTGAGGAGCGGTGCTGGCTCTCCTGCGGGCTGACCATGCAGGGAATGCTGGAGCTTGCAAGTCATTGTCTTCTTTCCATTCAGGTCCAGAATCCCAGGAAGTTTCTCTTTGAGCTTTCTGTGTGGCTGATGTCACAAAGGCCTTGAGAGCAGCTTCAGAGTGGGAATCCTCGTCTCTCCGTCGGGAGGTACAGTCAGATTCTGAGGGTTACTGACTGAGCATCACTGAAAGGCCTGCTCCATCTGTACCAACTCCAGCAAGGCTGTCTATGGAGATGGACGTTTTCAGGTTGCTATAAAGATAAAAACAAACAAACAAACAAACAAAAAACTTAAAGCACCCTGTACTTTGGGTAATAGCCAGTAGATGCTAATCAAATTATCAATATCAACTCTGTACTATATCATTATATTTTTCTTTTCTAGTTAACCAAATACTGTTTTTTTCTAACCCAAAGCAGCTCTCAGCTTGATAGTAGGTTGTTTGCCAGGATATTTCAGGTGAGATCTTAGGAAACTCAAATTTCTTAAGTGGATACTCATTTGAAGAGTCCTGTCACATTATTTTCCTCCCAGAATACTGAGGAATTTCAAATGCCCTTGAGGACTCAGCTTTTCTGGACAACACGAGACATTTCCACAATGCCCTTCAGGGTTATACTGTGTCCCTTTTTTTAAAAAATAAGATTCTAATATGGTGGCTACTGTGAGTCACATCTGTCACCTTGTCTTAGTGCAGGAAATGGGAAATCCTTTCAAAAAACTGGTGCTAAAAGTTTGTGACAGCCCCTCCTCCAGTCTAGCTTGAGCTCCCCTGAGTATCTTGCTTTTCTGGTACCCCTGAAGGCTTTGAAATCAACAACTAAACCACAGACTGTAGTGGAAATAAAATATCGTTCTAATTTTCATATTTATTTGTAAAGATTTAAACATGTTTTCCTGCAGCCCTGCAGCAAGCTCAACTCTGTTTTCTAAAAATCTATAGGAAAATGACATTTTAATTTTTTTTGGAAAAAACTGGATTGTGGATAACAAAACATGCAGAGAAAGGAGCCATTAAAATGCATATTGTAAAATTGAAACTTAAGTGTCAAGTTTTTATAGCAGTCTGTCAAATGCTTGACAATTAAAATAGCTATTTTTAAAATTTTAATGAGACACAATAAGGGTGAAATGTGCATGGAGATTGCACATTTTCAAGACTGTACATTTTTAGCATAACAAGTCGTTCCCTACCATTACAATAATGCCCCATTTGTAAAATGCACCATCTATTTTTAATTAAATTAGTGTGTGTCATTTATTATGGGCATTATATTTATTAATCTTTAATATTTAATTTAAGATGACTTATCTGAGGAAAAGACAACTTAGCACAACCACATTGACACCCTGTTGGTAATGGCTCTGCCTTTCTCACTGCAGTAAATATGCTTCAGCCCTGAATTTTTATAGTTGAGGCTTGAAGAAGTTTAAAAATTTCCTTCCTGCTCTATTACAGAATATGCAAATGCGCTTCATGATCTTCCAGCCTGTTCCAGCCCCTGATCTTGTGCAGCGTGTGGCTCAATCGTAATCTTCCATCCTCCTAACACCAATTTGCTAAATTTTCCATGAGCAATATTAACAGCTGATATTAGTAAATATATCTTTTCTATACTCTTACTTTTTGATGATAAGAAAGTGATTTATTGAAGATGCTACATAATTATGTGTCAGACTATCATACTGAGTTCCTGTTGTCCTCATTAGGCACCGTTACCTCTGGTCAGCAGAGCTCATAAGGAAGGACAGTCCAGTTAGCTGGCCTTTCATACAAGTATGGGGATGATGTCCCAGCATCCTTCGAAATCACTAACATGTCCAATGTGTCTCCTCTTCAAATGGTTTAGAACCTTTTTTGCTACTTGAATCTATATTTAGAAACCTAACTTGGTTTCATTTATATGATAATGACAAGAAAAATCCAGGGGTGGCTGGTGGGACAGCATGAGGGGAAATGTCAGACAGACAGAGACTATTTGCCTTTCCCTTCTTCATGCACTTGATAAAACTGAGAAGAGATGTGTGTGTGTGTGTGTGTGTGTGTGTGTGTGTGTGTGTGTGTGAATCTAAAGGAGATACGGATGGTGGAGATGACACTGGGCACTTGGAGAAGGCCTGGAGCCTGCACTCCCTTCAATTCTGCCAGAGCCTCAGCAGTGCCCGAGACCAACCTCAACTAGAGGGACAGCACCTCAGTACCTTTTCATCAGCATCCAAAGAACGCCTGCGTCTACAGCTTGAATATTGCAGAAGTGAGAGATCCTTCACAATATGGTTATCCTGAAGAACAACGCAAGGCAAGAAGCCCAAGATCCCATAGATCTCACTTTACACAAGCATCAGGGAAATTCAAAACCCAGATGGAAGATTAACCAGCAGTACATGTGTGTGTCAAGTCCCCATGATCTGTTTTTGAGGGCACATCTGAAAGAGTTGCTGGCCCAGACTGGACACTTTAACCAGGAAAAGCCTCAGCCAAGTTAGGGGGCTCCTGCCTCCTCCGCCCCTATAGATTTACCTGTAACCCTATACCCCCATCCCTAAGAACCTGTCCCTGGCGCCAAACGTGTGCCAATGAAATACCTGTGCATCCCTAATGCCCCTTGGGGTCCACCCCAGACAGAGGCTACTTATGGGCCTCACTCCACGTGTTCGAGAGAAGAAGAGAAGAGTGAGTGTTTCAGAGAGATACCGCCGCCCCGGGGTGGAGATGCTGCGCCCCAGGGGCCGGGGTGGGGGGTCTCTCCTCGCATTCCCGAAATAAAGGTTACTTATATTTTATATTTCTTATCTTTGCAGCCACTGCTGCCCACTCTCACGGCCAACCCACTCCTCTTTCCCTTCCCCACTCCTTCCCCATCCTCCCTTTCTCAGACCTAACAACATCAAACCCGAGTCTTAAACCCTCCTGATTTCATTTGGCAAGCTATCCACATAATTATTCTAAATAAAAGGAACTTATTTTGTAAATATGATCATTAAAGTGATTTGCATTTGCTGTATTTAACTCAGCACATTAATGGATTGCTGCATATTCATTTGCTTCAAGGGAAAATAGTGCATTTGCAAATCACTATTGTTTTGTGAATAAATGAATAGCTGGGAATTGGAAGAAGCTAAGATTCCATGTTTGCTTCCAATGCTATTTTCTCACAGATCATAAGAATCCACATTACGGAGTAAAGGCAGAAGAAAGCAACACTCTTTAGAGCTGTGCTTCGTGTGAGTTTAAAAGCTATTACCATTCATAGGAGAAGCAGGATCTTGGCTCTTCATAGACACACATCACTGTGGGAACAGACAACCACATGGCTGCATACCTCTTCCCTGGGTTCTTTTTTTTTTTGTACCAGGGATCAAATTGGTACCTCGTATTTGCCAAGCAGTCACGTATGCTGTTGAGTTAAATCCCTGGTCTCTTCCCTGGGTTCTAATCTCTGTCTGTCCAGTCCACCAAAGAGCCATCAGCCACGTAAGAGGAACAACAGACAGTAAGTCCAAGTGGGAACTCAAGTATCTGTTGACTCTTCTTAAGTACAGATTTGAATCCTGGAGCAAACTAACACATCTGGCCTGCAGTTTTGGCCAGAGGATTAAGCTAGTAGATCTCTGTGCAGGATTCTGGTGTAGATCTTATGACTTCTTCGACTGGACGAAAGGCCTGGAAACACGCAGGGGCTTTGGGCTACACAACACCCAAAAAGCAAAATTACAAATGAAACAGTTGGGACCTGGTGCCAGCATCAAGGATAGCTGGAGCCCTTTCTGGAGGGTGGCATGAGACAAAATAATAAACAATAATCAGAAGAATTAGGAAAACAGAGCAAATGGGGGCCATTTTGTGCAGGGACAAATGGTCTACCCACACCAGCAACTCCTAAGGGCACTCTGCAAACCAGATCTCAGTACCATAATCAATGTTCCTCATTACGGCCTTCTCATTAAGAGGAGGCTAAATGGTGTTCATACTCTGCTTAATTATGTTGTTCTGTGTAGAGGTGTGCAAGCTACACCTTAGGAAATTTCCCAGACAAATTGGCTATCTATGCATTTTTAAGTTTCTGAGGTAATTCAGAAACTTCAGGTATCTAGAAAATCTTACTCTTTCCCCAAGGACAACATAAAAATGAGAAGATATCGGAGTTTAACGTAGAATTCTCGGTCCATTAAGATGCATCACATAAACTGGGAGAATTTATGAAAGGTAATAGGCCAACTGGAGAGAAGAACTTGTTCAAGAAGATGGAGGACAGGTAAAACTTCTCAGATATTTGTGGAGTCCAGAGCAGCCAGGTCCTCCCAGGTCACAGAGCCTCTCTGGAATGTGTGTTTTTCTGTCCTGGGAAGAAGGGCCCAGGTGGTGGCCTTCCAGGGAGCTGAAGCTGATGCCAGGAGTGAGAGCTGCAGGAGGCACCAGTCGGAATCCCAGACCTGTTCTCAGTTCAAGGTCTGGAGCAGCTCGAGCTTGGTGTCCCTGAGTTTCTGATGAGCAAATGGGATGGTTCTGCACTCTTGAGGTGACAGGCTTGTGTGGAGGATTCTTATAACCACAGGCACGAAACACTCAGGATTCCAGGGTTTGGGGAGGTTCAAGATGAGTCTGAGGTTTCTTCCCCCTTCCTGACCCTGCTGGATCACAGGCTGCAGACACAGGAGAGATACCTGCAGGTTATGCCATAGGCTTGTCAGCAAGCCTGGGTTAGCGTCCTAGTGGGTCACAGGTAGCACTCTCATGGGCCATCAAGCAAATAGATGTAGCTGGCATCACTCTTCAGGTGTGACTATGGCAAACTACATAGACATCATTAAATGCCACTCAAGACCCATGGCTTTCTTCATTTTTTAGCAATGGAACATTTCCCCCGGGATGGTTCTAGGTGATTTTGTAGATTCTTCTGAGTCTAGGTGCTACTTTGGTGTAAGTGGTTAAATACAAGAAGTGTTGTGAATAATTCTCTGGAAGGCTATGAAAGATTATTTACCCAGTTGGGAGACGTACCTGTGGTTTCCCTTTGTGTTTTTTCTCTTCCTGATGGTTGGAATGTAAACATGAAAATTGGCAGCCGTTTTGGGCCATGAGGTAAATTTGAAGATGGAAGCCAGGGCTCAGAATGACACACACACAAAAAAAAAAACTGATAAAAACAAGTTCAACTCCTGATGACTTTGTGAATTCAGCAATGGACTGCTTTCCTTGGAATTTAAATTAGAGACTAAAATCTGCTGTGTTACTGTCACCAACACAACACAATGAGCTCATTTTCCCCTACAGTGGATCTCAGTCTTCATATAATCAATAAGTCACTGAATTTGTGGCCTCACCTACTTTCTCTTTATTTCTAGAGATGGGTGGAGAGCTTAGGGCACATTTATAGGGTAAGATAATGGTGGTGTTTGCAATTAAGTCTAGCAGTGGCAGAGACGAGAGCTGAGGACTTGACCACGACTAAGGAGGTTAGGTAACAGGGCCTGGGAAGAAGATGCTGGGCAGTAAGACCAGAAAAAGAAAGAATGTGAAGGAGGTGGAGAGCTTACAGCATTTTCTGTAATCCTTCTCTCTGGGTGATTTAGGGGCTCCCTTGGGCACATTTATTTGTCCAGGATTAAGAGAAATAGAGTCAAAGCAGGATGGCTGTCTGGTTTTCAGCCTATATCCAATACAGGAATCTATTACCCTTCTGTTCCCATTTATACTAAGCAGTCACATCATGAGCTCAACTCAATCCCATGACCATCCTGCCTCTGAGCAAAGGAATCAGAGGAGTCTTTTGCTCAAGGTCACGGAGCTGGTGGGTGAAGAAGAAAGACCTCACAATGGGGCCAGTGCCCTTTCTTATGCCAACTGGGACTTCCCTCTGGAAAGGCAAATCACTTCTTCATAAGCAAGAAAGGGGTGGTGTGACTCCTCTGTGTGTAACCACTGAAAAGTAGATGCTTTCTAGAACCTGCCAAAGTATCTGGGTACAGAAGGGGTTTTTGTGTGCTTGGAAGACAAGCATATGGAGGCGGGGCATGTCTTCTCCTCTTCATGGTATCCTAGGGCCATCTGCAAATGTGCCAGCTGAAGTCCAGGTGACATAGGGATAGGAAGTATCTGAGAAGTTGGCATGGACTCCACTTGTACCTGGTGGCAGCTGTGAGCTTGCTCCACTGCCCAGAAAAACCATTTGCTAAGCTCTTTATTTGCAGCAGAGGGTCCTTGTTAGTAGCTTAGAGGTCAGGAGGATGACCTTCCTATCTCCAGGGAAGTTGTAGAGCACAAGATGAAAATCCATGCGCAATCAGGGTCCCTCCAGTAGAAGAAATGGTAAGTTACACATTAGGTAACAGATCAAAACATGAGTCTGTGTACCTGTCATCATCATCCATGCACAATTACTGCTGGCCAGTGGCTCTCAATGGCAAGGTCCTCACCATCTTAGGTGGTGCCATGGTGATCTTCAGCCTGGAAAGCCTTAAAGCTGCCTATCACCTCCTCATCAGACAGATGTAGCATTGTCTCTGGGCTTCAGTCTGTAGATTTGCAAATATGGAGAGAAATGCCTGGATTTATAAGGGCATGGTGGGACGATAAGGCATCTGGGAAACGGTAGGTTGGCTCAGCTTGCTGTTGTTATAGCTGTCACCATCATCATTCTCATTGTAACAGGCAGAAACAGCAGCATCTCTGAGCAAGTGCCTTCCATGGTTCTGCACAGAGGAGGTTTCAGATGATGCCAGACTGACCAGTGTCTGCAAGTACAAATCCATTGCTCTGGGTTGTGACTCTGCTTTCGCCACAGACAAAGAAGATGATGCAGCACCTCCTGAGACTAAAGGCTGTAGCCTGGGCTTCTTTATACTTCTGTGACATCTTTTGCTGTCCTCTGACTGCTGGGAGAATGCCTGTGGTCTAGTCACAAGTCCCCAGACTTTTGAACTGTATCCTGGGTGGAAGATCCAGCTTGCTTACTAACAGGGGCATGGAGCTGGCTTATGGTAGTGAGTGTGGGATGCTGAAGAGGTTATGGTCCTGGTGTGATTGACACGCAGGATCCTGGAGTGTGAGAGTACTTTCTTCAGGTACAGAGGAGAGAGCAGAGCCAGGTGGCCACCCCAGTCTGCTTCATTTGGAGGAGATGGCTTGTTCCTTTCTCCCAGGTTCCAGGGTTCCCCCACAGCAGCAGGGCAGCATGATCTATATGGGTGCCTCAGAAGCCCATTATCTGGGGGACATGTCAAAATCATTGTCACCAACTAAGCCAACATCCCTTCTCTGCAGCCATCTCTTACTTGGCACAGCATTAGATTTGAAAGTTTCAGCAGCAGCAAGATTTGATGTAGAAGATGATCAAGTTTAGCTCCCTTCTCCAAGATGAGGGGGAGCTGCAGTCTAAGAGAATGCTGAGTACATTCCCACTGGTTTTCTACCTTTAACTTTCTGCTTATTCTATGGGATAACTCCCAAACAAGGTGAATGCACTGAGCATCCTGACTCTGGGCTCTGTAGTGATCACAGGAACTTTGACCCTCAGCTTGATGCTGTAGAGATCCCTGCTTCTTCCCCTTTGAGAAGGGATCTGGTAGGATATGTTCCTCCCCCTGGCCTGATCCTAGGGAGACAAAGAGGAGAGGTTTGGGAAAATAAGGCACTGTATGGGGAAGCCATGGCATTGCCCTGTCCTCCCAGGCCCAGGAGGTTACCAGGGATGACACCCAAGTGAGTAAAAAAGAGCCTCATCTTGGGAATGCAGAGAGGGGATAAAGAGATTGACAGGTCTATGTCATGGGCTAGCAGGGGTCTCCTGGATAATGTCCTTCAGGACCTGGCAGCCTTAGTATGGTTTCTGGAGTACCAATGAGCCCAGGTGGTTATGGACATTGATATACTTCAAGAAAACTGGATATTTCTAAAAGATGAATTAGGGCAGTGGTGGCAAACCTACGTGATGCATGCTGCAGTGGGCTGTTCATGTCACTGAAGTTCTGAAAGGTTTGCTTTCCCTAGATTAAGAGGTGCAGAAGGACTGGGAATGGAAGCTGAGGGTCGGGCATTGCAGTCAGGCTGACAGCCTCAACTCACTCACTCAACTTCTGCTCCTTCTTACAGACATGGGTAAGCAGTGAAAGCAACCATGCCCACAGCACTGTCTGATGAAAGGTAAGAACAAAATACAATAATAATAAATAAATAAACAAATGGAAAACAATAAAACATCATGATCATATGATGCTCAGGACAGGGTTGGGCACATTCTTGTCATTTTCATGGTCGTGATCATCATCATATGATAATGTGAAATGGACAACACTGAAGGGAAGAGGACCATTGGTTTTCTTCCTGCCCTGGGGGAGACTCGTTGATTCAGATCCTGCTTGCTCAGGGGTCTTGGCTCCTGAGCTCCTGCTGGGCCAGGTTGTCCTCCCCCTGATACACTGGCTACACTGGCGTCCTCCCTTGTGTCTCCTTCTGTCTTTTCTTCTCTGCAGGATACATGCCTTATCCTCTACTCTATCTATATCTCAGGGCTTCCATTTTGCCACTGTCTCCTCTGCTTTGCTCTGCTTTGCCTCCTCATTCAGTCTCCAAGCCACCTCACTACATCTGGGCACCTAAGACTGAGAGGCAGACTTATTCTCAATGAATGAAGTAGAGCACCCAGGTGACTTCCTCCCAGGAGCTGAGGTTGTAGCAGGCAAGGCTGAAGTCTGAACACACTGTGGTGCTCCCCGGCATGTATACCCTAGAAGGCAGAGAGGGCAATGGAGAATAAAGAATTAGTCTTCCCAAAGTGAGCATCAGTGAACGCAGAGCCAAGAGTGGCATCAGTTCATTCAGGGAATGGCACATGGCCTGCAGGAGACTGAACTCTGCAGACATTTGGGTCAGGAGCAAAGCAGAGGCTTGGTGTTTCTCTGAGGCAGGTTGTCCTCAGCTCCAGGCTGGGGATCCCTTCTTTGTGAGGTTCCTATCCTCAAAACCAGTCCCTGGGACTCAGGGTCCTATCTGAGGCTAAAAGACTGGTTTTCTCTCTAACAAAATGTGATTTCAGGCTCTGTTTGTGTCTGTTATGCAGAAAGCCGTCCTGTCAGCTATAAGAGCATGGGACTATGGGCTTAGAAATGGAAATTTCTTCTTCTTATCCAGCAACCACTAGCTGGAGTGATCCCTGAGGGGGAGGTGTTGCAACTTGAGGCTCCAAGACAGTCTTACAGACACAAGTAAGCATTATCTCTTGATTACACAACAAAAACACAACTGTGGCTGGCATGGTTGTAATGGTGTTGACGGCAGTGGGGAGAAGTCACAATCCTTTTATCCAGAGCACTCAGTGGGAGAGAGGTGTGGTCCTCACCTACAAGGAGCAGCCCTATTACAGGACCACGGGGCTGAGCTCCTTGCTAGGCAGGGGCCAGACAGTTCTGGGAAGGCTCAGCTGCTCTGAGTGGATCCTGACACGGTCCTGCTTTGTCTGATTTTCTGCTTTTCTCTCTTCTTAGTTCTGACAATACTTCCTGGCATTTATGCTTCCATGGTTGTATGTGTGTGTGCATGCATGTATGCGTATATACATATGTATATAATCAATACAAAATGAAATTAACCAAACCAAGCTATTTGAAGATGTGTTTCAGATTTTACATTTGGTAGCTTTTCTGTCTACTTCTCTTTAAACTGAGATCCTGCTCATAGGAGTCTGTGTCAGATTTTACTGGCAATTTGGTGGAGCTATTAATGCATTAATTGAGATAAACACCCTGTCGTGCTGAGGCATTTGGCAGGTTTATTAAGAACTGGAGCAACTGTGTATTGCAGCATTCCCTTCCCCAAAGTGAGCTGGGCACCTCTCCTTATGGAGAGGACTAAAGAATGTTGATTAAATTATCCAAGTCCTCATCAAAGAGCCAGAAGCTTCCAGTCAGAGGCAAGGATGCTGGGTAGGCAGGTGCTTAAAAGTGACACAGAACAGGAGGACAGCCATGGATTCAAAGTGGTAGAGACTTTGGCAGCTTTTAATGACTGGAACGGACCAGAACCCCCATAGCTCAGTTGGACAAAGTGACCAATTAACTGTGTAGAGCCTGGTGGTGTGCTCACCACTCTTGGCTGTCATTGCTGTTATCTTAAGTCTTAGCTCCCATTTACTGTGTCCAAATATTGTGAGATACATGCACATTTGAGATTCGTTGTAGGATAAAACAATATTTGATGCTTTTGGAGGCTAGGAGAATATTAACGGCAGGAGCTCTGTGATTTTAAAATTTCATTACAAAGGTTTCAACTTTCTTTTCTCTTCTCCTAACCTTCTCTCCTTCCGCTGTGAAAAGCTGCACACAATAATAATTAGGCAGAATGTAGAAGCATGACTATGAGGGAGCATAGGGTCTGGGGACCAGAACAGACTCAGCCCCTTGCAGGGAGATGTGGTGCCAGCCCGCAGGGGAGCTTTGCAGGAAGGGAGAGGTGATTTAATCAGACACTAGCATTTGCTGCACAGGACTTGAGCATCCAAGGGTTTGGTGACAGGACCAGCTTCCTTCTCCTGGTAACCACAAGTTAGATTCTGTGGTGCCTAGATGTCCTTGTGGGAAGGGCTGCACCTCAGGTAACTTGTCCTCTTCAGTGGGGGCTTGCAGCCTGGGTGCTAGATGGCCCTTGTGCTCTTGGCGTGATCACCCTGCCAGGACTATATGATTAAGTGCTATTTTTTCTCATCGCTTTGTGCTCGTGCTCATGAAGTCACAAGCTGGGCACACATGCAACCATGGCATAAAGGTCTCTAAATGAAACCAGAGAGCCCGGAGGTGGCAAAGGGCTATTCTGTCACCTCCTCCCTTTTCGTGTCAGTGAGAGGCTATTGCTTGCAATAGAATTTCTAGTTGGTTCCTTGAGGCCATGATTGCCACACTCATTTGTGGCCCCAGGGCACCTGGCTATGCCCCTTTCAGAGCAGTGAGGGAGCTTGTCTGTTGCAGAACTTGGTGGAGAGAAGGGAGGAGATTTTAGCCACATGCTAATAGACTGAACATGCCCATTTCTGTCTGGCCTCCTCCTTCCCCTCTCTAGATTTCTCTTCCTCCCTACCTGCCTCTTCCCTCCTCATTAGACCCCTCTTGCCCTGACTTAACATCATTTAATTGGTACCTACTAGAAGACACCAGTCAAAGCTCATGAAATGAAACCTTCTCCTGCAGTGATACATTTGTGACTTACAAATGGCTTCTTCTTTATTAATTAACACAAATGCAGTTATGTGGCCAACAAGCAGGAAAGTTGGAAAGGATTAGGGGCTGACAGAGGCAGCAATTAGGGACAACTGGAGTGGCTTCTGTGGCTAGCGAATGCCATTGGTGAAGGCCCTGCCCATTTGTACTGTAAATCTCATTAACATAGCATCTCCTCCCTTTGCCTGGGGTACTTACCATTAAATTAGCTACACTCCATGGCAATCATGCTTGCCCCTCCATTCATACAAAGAGCTTCACCTGATCAACTCCCAGCTTGCCTAGAAAGTTCTATATAGCACTAAAACACAATTTGAGGCTTTAATACAGGGATTGAGGGCTTGCAGGAGTGTGTTCTGAACTAAAAGGTGGTAGCAATTGGAGCTCTATCAGATTCTGAGGTGCTTTGCCTTACTTCTGCCTCTTGGTAAGTACACTTGTTACGCCTCAGAACATAGACTCCTCAAGACTTCTAATAGAAACCTGCTTTGTCCATACAAAAACAAACATCAATGATGCTTTCCCTGAATGATCAAGAGATGCTGACTATGTGTCCTTCAGTGTTGTTCATCTTTCGCAGAAGGCCTCTTCCTCCCAGACAGGATAGTAAGGGGCCTGAGGATATGGCCAATTAATGGATATTGTCTCCCAGGAGCAATGTCATGACACTGTCTCTCTGGGATACTCCTTTGCAATATTTTTTCAGAGTCAATTCTCTTAAATAGACCAAAACCATTGCTGACCAAGGGTAGGCACTGTCTTTCATTTCCATTTGATGTGCACTATCAAGAATAGACTTGTGTATAATAGATGATGACCTGATTCTGGTCAACAGAAAGAACAACAACTTGGGAACATGCTGGTTGACTTTTCAGTGTTGTTCATGCATAGCAGAGTTGTTTAGTGATAGTATGGAATCATCCAGGTCCGTAAACTAAATAAAAATTGTGCTGGTGTTCATTGAGATCAGATTGGAAAATACTACACACAAGATTCTCAACAAAGTTATAATGACTGATGAAATAGTGATGCTAGTGACAACACCTTTAGGCACAGTTGTGTCTACCACCTTCTGTGACTCTCACAATAATCCTGCAGGGTGTTTGGGCTATCAGATATTTTGCCAAGAGGTTGAGTGCTTCCCAAGGGTACAGATCCAGGACCTGTTGGGGATGGTCCTCCAAGCCACTTTTACTTGAACTCCAATTTTAGACAAAGCTCACTATTCAGCATCTAGAATGGCAGTGAATTAGAGATTTCATGCATGACTTCAATGACTCTCTGCCTCCTTCTCAGATGGTTTTCTACAATGCCTGTCAATAGACAGACAAGAGGCTCTTGAACCACTGAAAAGTCACCCACACAAGAGGTGGTTTTATTCATGGCTCTTCTACTCAAAAGCACCCATCAGGAAGCTGATAGGTCTAGGTGCAGTGGGCATGTGGGGAAGCCCAGAAAGGTCTCTGCAGGAAGGACAAACCTGTGCTGCCTCCTTTTCAGTCACATTCTCTTGTTCTCTGATTATGGGTTCCATAGGGCTGGTGGGATGCCAGGCCACTGGCCTGGAGCTCCTTAGTGGGACCTGCCCAGTCCTGGGTTTGGCTTTGGCTGCTTAGGATCAGCTTGGGCCTATAATCCTCTTTCCAAGTTCCTGACTGAGCCCCAGAGCCCTGGTCTTCCCTGGATGTCCTACAAAAGGGTTCCCTCAAGCATTTCTCACACGGACCTGCATGGATGCCCTGGAGAGGAAGACCATTCTTCTCAGTCTCCACTCACAGAGCCCATGCCACTGATGTAAATGCTGTGGGAGTCTGGATCTCCAAGCTACATTGTAAACTACATTATATACAAAATAGCTTTGCTATCTCATGGATGATTGAAGCTGGCAGCCCTAATTCACTTTTCTTCCTGGCTTCTTTAGAAAAAACAAGAGAACTAGAGAAAAATGTAGTTTTTTTTTTTTTTTTTTTTTGAGTTAAGAAAATCATTTTTAGTTGGCAGTTACATCTGTTTGTCCTGGGTGCTGGACACCCATCTTGGTAAGATGTGGAGTTGAGTCTGGTCATGATCATCTTTGTCCCCAGATGCAACTGCAGGGTTAATGTCTGCCAAGGAGCTTGGTATACTCCAAGCCAAGTCAAACAGCAAAGACACTGTCATTTCCCTGTTTGGGTTTGGGCTGAGTTGATATTGAGGGAATTTATGCATTAGGAAAAGACTCCAAGGAGTAGGTAGAGTATTTAGAATATCCTTTTTGCACTGAAGGTCCATGGGTGAAAACACGACCCTAATCTAACTTTGGGAACTAAATGTTGTGAGCAAACAACCAGGCTCCTCTCCATCTGGAACAGCCATGTAGGCTCTTTGCGCTCCATGTCCTTATCCGTAAAATGGGATGACTGTTTTCACCACACAGGACAATTGTGAACAGACTGTACCAGGAGCCCATACAGTCCTAGAGAACATCACTTTGTTGAACAAGGCATGCAAAAAGGAGGGGAACAGGCAGACTTCCAGAAAGGATCTTTTGGGCTGGCTGCCATCCACAGCAAGGTGGAAGGCAGGAGCTGGGCTGGGCAGAGGGATCTTTCCCTTTAGGTCCCTGTTGATGTCTTTTCTTCTCTCTTCACAGGGAGGGACCTCTGAGCATGAGGACTGTGGGGAACTTCATCTACTGGCTGAGAACAAACTCAGGACAGTAGGGGCCAAAGGAGTTCCGCTGTCACTTGTGCTTGGGCTGGAAGACCCCAAGCAGCCTGTGGTTAGGACTGACAAGAGGAAAGCAGGGCCAGGTCTGCCTGTATATGTGATGGGCAGTTCTGGAACTGGACAGACTGTGGGCACTGGTGGCTGCATATATGCATGGTCATATATAATTATATTTTCACTTTTGGTAACCACAGTATCTCTTAAGTTTTCTATGAGAAACAACAGCAGTAATAAGAATGCTGCTTGTTTGGCAAACGGAAGAGGACAGGTATGCAGCATTTTTCTATTTGCAGTTTGTAGTGTAAATAGCACCATCTTTATTTCTCTGTCACCTAGTAACACTGTTCCCTTAGAGATGCCCCATAAACCACCCCTCCCACCCCTGAACTAGTCATGAATTCCTAGTATAGAACCCTGAGCTCTCCGGTAGGGGAGCAGGTACTTTATGATCATCTTGAAAATGTTGTTGTGGCTATAAATTAAGAAGCTAAATCTCTCCCATATTGGATATTGATATACTGTGCCTGGTGGAGACATTTCTCTGAGACATTGCACGCTGCTAGTAGGGGTCTTCATGCCTGTGGACCCTGTGGAATGTCACCTAGAGGTGAATGAACCAGGGTCCAGGACAACTTTGGCCTTGGAGCTTAGGGAGGATGATGTTTTCCTAGTCAGAAAGCCTCTTGATGCTGCATGGATGCCTCTATGTGGGAAGAGGCGGGTGTCTTACTGGTTGCTTTGCCCTAGGCACCCTGCTCAGTACAGTGAGAGCCTGGGCCCGGGTGGCTCTGAAGCCAAAACCCATCCCAGTTCTTGGTCCACTTGCAAGTTGCTCAGTCACTTTCTTGCTTGGCCTCTGAGGCACTAGGCCCCTCTTTTCCTGAGCCTCCAGCTTTCCATCAAGTTGTTCCCAGTTTAGAATAATTTGAACACAGGCAGGAAGCTGCCTTCCTAAAGAAGTAAGAGGGTGAATTCCTTTGGAAAAATGATTTATTTTTCCCAAAGGCTCATACCTAGCCAGTGGCTAACTGGAGCTCCAACATGGAAGGATGGTTTGTAAGTCAGGCCAGATTTGTCAGTACCTAGTTAGAAGGCTGGCTATACATATAATTCATCAGACTGAGTAAGCTACATTGCATGGAATGGAAGGGCATAGGTGATATCTTTCTTTTCTCCTTTCTTCCCTCCTCAGGCAGCTGCACATTTAATAATGAACTGAGGGTGTTTTAGTTATCTTTCTTTCATTGCTGAGATAAAATACCTGATGCCCAAAATGAAGAAAGGAAAGGTTTATTTAGCTTACAGTTTTTGGAGGTTTCAGTCTGTACTCAGCTGGCTCCAGGCAGGTGGTGTAGCTGAGGGGTAGCCATTCATTAAGCAACAGGAGCAAACAGGGAAAAAGGGAAAATATACCCCCTTCTCTCCCCTATATTGTATGCTGGCTACCAGCCCATGGGTGTGTGCAACACTCACACCACCAATCCCAGTGCTAGACAAAGAACCAATCACAAATGCTAGATTCAGTTGCCTTCATGACTGTATGAGGTTTTGGGGGGACACCAAGACACAAGCCATAACAGAGGAGTACTGTAAAAAGCTTTTAAAGGCATCGCTAAGCAGTCCATGTAAACTGCTTAATTGTTAACAGGTAGGATGTTCTCACAGAAAGTGAATCTACTCAGTCCATTTATGCAAGAAAAACAAAATCAATACATAATACACAATGCTCAAAGCATAATACTAAGTAAACAAAAGAGTTACAGATCAGCCATTTAGTTTCTTAAAACAAGTAGATGGCAAGAATTTATATGCAATTTGAATCCATGCTTACAGGAACCTGTTGATGGTTCAGAATCTCAAAGGATCCATCTCAGTTACACTGCATGGCCCCATCCCTGAAGTCTCAGGTGTTCAAGAGATAATGTATGATTTCTGGGTTCACTCTGTAACGTACTTTCTTGGTCAATTCTCACAAACACTGTAGCCTCTTACTGACCACTAATTTTAGATTTGGAAGGACTCATCTACATTCCCTTCTGTATTCTCATTCTACAGATGGGAAAACTGATTCCTAACACCTGGGTCACAGAGTGGGTGGAGGTGGGGAAATCTGTCCACTTGCCAGGCTCTCAAACATCTCCCTTAGCAGTTGGGACCACCTGCTGCTGTCTAAAATATAGTTCTCCCAAACATAGAAGAGTGTGTTGTAGGGGGAGTCTATATGGATCCATCTGCTCCAGATTAAGGACTGACTAGCAGCTGCCTTGTAGGTAGATGTTCGAGCACCCAGTTCAGCTCCCTGAACACAAGGAGTAGAAATAGTTTTGATTTTACTGTTGGCTATGGTGAGGGGTGGTCTACACCTGCATAAATCCCCTGCCACTGCTTGGTGGGGCCTTGATCAGGTTAGGGCCAGAGCTGAAACACCAGCAGTTTCCTTCCTCCTCATTGGTTAACAAGTGGTCCCTACACACACTCCTTGGGGAGGTCTCCCTGGCTCCTCAAGGCTCTGCCTTCAGCTCCTGACACCATGTGCCTCTCCTGGAGCCTGAGCACCTGAACTGTCCAGAGACCACCTCCATTACTGACAAGGGACCTCTATGAGATTCCAGCTGTGACACAGCTTATCATGTATAATATCTATTACAGACCCACCACATTTGAATTATCGTTTATTGATTGTAAGACAAGTGTTGATGTTAATTTTCTGCTCTAAACTTCACTTAACGCCTCCAACCCCAGTAATTCCTGGATTGGAGGGATACAACTATCCCTAATTGTACAGACAGGATGTGGTCTACAGGCACAGGCAGGTCAGGAACTGGACCCAGGAGGCAGAGGTATTGAGGACCAGGTCTGAGATCTGAGCTCAGGCTGGTGACGTGGCCATACTGGGGCCTAAACCTATGAAGACACTCATGGTGCTGTGCACAGAGTAGCTGAGCACAAAAGAGGGCCAGACAGAAGCACACTCCAGGCAGGGCTGTCCCTGTGAGGAGCACAGCAAATAGGAGTGCACGCAGGGGCCACAACCTAGCCAGCTTCACCTTTCCCATGGTTTCTGTTAGAGTGAGAGCACGCAGTGGGTCAGTGTTCTTCTGTGTTGCTAAATAAGAGATTAATGTCACTCTAGGCACAGGCAAGTCCTATCTTCTTTCAGAGAGTCACAGCTCACTCCAGCCCTGGACAAGAACTGAGGGGACAGCCAGGGCCTTCAGGGACCCTGGCGAGTCTACTTACCCACGAGAGCCACTGTCACATGCCAGAGCCCGGCCACAGTGTGCCACTTCAAATGGGCTGGCTAATCGGCCCGCATCCATTATCATTAGCGCCTCTCCACTCAGGTACAAGAGGGGCTGCCAGGCGCTGGCTGCGGCTCGCTGAGCCAGGGGCCACGCTCCACTGCAAATGAGGACGAGGAACACCTGCTCCAGGGCTTCCAGGCCGCCACAGTCATCCTTCACATCTCATGCAACACTTGTTCTGTCAGTGTGCGAAGCTGGCACGGCGGGGGCAGCTCTCTGCCAGGCTCTGTCGCGCCCCCTCCCAGCCCTGCGCTCCTCTGTGCAAGTTCTGCTTTGAATGGCTTTTCAAAGAAGTCTTTTAAAAATGTATCCACTTCATATTAGCCATTCAGTCATTATGTTAAGGGTTTAAAAATAAAGATGAAAAAACAAAACTTTGTCTCAAAAATGAACTTTTTTGGCAATTAAGATGGAGTTGTGAAATATTAATCATCCACTAATGGGTTTTGTGCTCCATCACAGTGTGGATATGCTTTTCTCAGGATTTCTTGGAATGGATAGTGAAGGGCTAGTGTATGGTTGTGGGCAGCCTGGGATCTTTCCAGGCACACATGATGTCCCCGTAGGAAAGGTTCTGATTAGCTAGACAAAGGACAGTGTCCTGAGACACCCTACAAGCCATCGGGAGAGTGGCTGGGGCTTAGGGCTGCCTGTTTCTTCCATTTGTGCAGGAACCTTAATACCTTTCTCTCTGTCTCTCTCTTTCTCTGTCTCTGTCTCTCTATCTGTCTCTTGCACTTTTGCTCTCTCTCTTTCTCTCTCACACTCAGGCACACACAGGCACATAGATGCATATATGTACCCCTAGTTTTTCTTCTGGTTGGAGGACTTGTGTTCTATGACAAGTCTATGAGCCTATAAGGAATTTATCACTGCTTGCCTGAGTTTCTTCTATTTGAAGCAGTTCCAGCCTGAGCTGGATTTGAGGACAGAAAGCCTTTTTAGAGAATTCTGGAAATAATCCCTCAGTTTCTCCAGACAGTCTGCAAAGGGAGGAAGCCTAGCTAGGTGTACCTGAGAAACACTTGTTCCACTGGCTCAGGGCTTCTGTTCTCTTCCTGGGGGAAGCCACTGCATGTGTCCTTATGATTCACTAATAGATGCATAGGGAAGGGTGCTAAGTCAGACTGTGACACTTGGAGAATAAGACTGAGCTTGGTTAACCCTCACCCTTCCATGACCAAAGGGCAAAGGTCAGACTCAGGAGCAGAGAGGGTGTATTGCATAAAGATGAAACAGGGGTACAGCAAACCCAGGCTTGGGAGTCAGTGGTTCTTGACATGCAGTAGTCACTGACTTGCAAAGTTAACTGAGTTTTCCTGGCTGTGTGTCCTTGATGTGAGTTACCACAAATTTCTTTTGATTTCTTCATCTATGAACAGAGATATAGATACCTTCCCCTAAAGTTCTTGGATCATGTAAACAAAGGCTAGTCAGTTACGGATTCCTTTTTCCTATTTTCTATAGGTGAGACCCTCTTGTTACCTCTATTTACTAAGCCTGTTCTCAGGAAAGAATCTGGAATTAGTCCTTTATACTTCAACAGAAATTTAAGAAGCAACGTTAAATCTTAATGGGATCTGGGCATAGTGGTGCATGCTGTAATCTCAGTACTCTGGGATGCAGAGGTGGAAGAACTGCAAGTTTGAGCCCAGCCTCTGCAACTTAGTGACTTAGCCAGGCTCTATCTCAGAGTAACAAAACCAAACCAGGGTGGTCAGTGCAAATGTCCTGAGTTCATTCCACAGTACTACAAAAACTGAAACAAGAAAACAAACACCAAAACCTTAATGGGAATTTGAATTTTAGGATTGCTTAGCCAAGCCGTATGAGTTTATTCTCTCTGTGACCTGGCAGGCTGAATGCAGTCCTTGACAGCCAAGCTCTGTGGGTGTGCATGCCCCTGTGACCTGTGGTCATCTGAGGGTGGACCCACACATTTGTATGGGAATGTCCAAGGGTGTCCATGCACATTAGAAAGAAAGTGAACAATACTTTTCATACATTGGCAAAAGCCTTTCCTTAACTTTGCAGAAGTCAAACTTAAACAAAGAGCACTTTCCTGCCATTGTTCTTCTTTGTATACTCTTGCTTTATGTGCAAGGTGTTTTCTTATTCTCTACTGGAATCACAGGGCACTCAATGCAAGCAGGCCCATACTGGGGTCCTGGGTTGGGGCAAGCACAGCTGGAGAAGGCATCGAGAGCATAAGATTCCCTCATGCTAAGGTAAATGAAGAAATATCTGTAGACTTTTCCATGAAATGTATTCTTGCCATCAGCATTTTGGAGACCACGAAGGTAAACAGCCAGCAAAACTTTGATTCTACTACAAACTACTGAATGCTTTAGATGTGAAATATGTGTGGTCTGTTTTTGAGAGTCTTGAGTTGGTAAGGTAGACCCAGTTCTTTTCTTTGTGCTAGAAGGAGTGTCATATACAAACCAGCTTTAGCTTTTATATCTAATTAACATTTCAACCTATGCATGACTCATTTGAAAAAACAAAGGGGAGGAAAACTCTCCTGTGCTGCCAACTGCAATGGTTAATATTTCGCAGAGTCAAAGTTGTACCATGTGAATGGTATAGCTTTTGCTTTCCAGGCTTTTACTTTCCAAATCCTAATTTACCCTTGTCTGACATGGGCAACATTTCTCCAGGCTGCTGAGTGGAGACCACCTGGGCTTAGGATACCACTAACCTACCCAGAATGGCCATAGGAAAAGGCCTCTTACACTGTTGGAGCACTTTTACAGGTACATGTGTGATAATCCAAGCTTCACACTGGTTCGCTTGTATTGGATCATGAAACCAGGCTGTGAATTCTTAGTTAAACAATGAATTTTTTCTCTTGTCATTCAATTTAGTATTAGCCATTTTGCTGCTATAACATTGCTGGCATTGCTATTGTTGTTGGTGTTGGTGGTGGAGGTATGTGTATCTCTGTGTGTTTGTGTGATGCTAGTCAAGAGTTTTATGATGGTTGTAGAAAACCCCCCTTCTTATAAATGTGATGCAGGGAAAGAGCCACCCTTCCTGGCTCCCTTAGGGTGATCCTCCTTGATCTGCCTTCTGCTGTTATGCCTGTGGGACTATGCTCTGCACACTTGCACATGTTTGCATGTCAACCTTGCCATGTAGATGGAGGAAGAGTCAAAGAAATTCCATTTTATAGATCACAAACTTGAGCCTCACCACTGGGCCAAGACCCGAGCCCTTGTGTTCCTACCTAACACATGACTCCTGCCACCACTGCACAAACTAGTTTCCTTAGTTTGCATCTCTCTTTTCTATCCCCGGAAATGATGGGTCCTTGATCTACAGAACTGGGGAACTCTGTACAGTCTTCTCTCTGGATCCTCAGCATGACAGTTCAAGGGGATTCCCCCATCACTCTAGTTATCCGTGAAGATAAGGAGCTTGCCTGAGGCCAAGTAGCTGTGTTGTCCTAGAACTGGGATTTGAACCCTGACAGTCTGCTCATGAAGCCCTTGTTCTGCAGGGCTGTCTCAGGAGCAGAGGGCTCTGGGGGCACAAAGGTCACCTCCCAGGCTTTGTTTCTTTCAGGTACATGTGACTGACTAGAGTCTCTCCTACTCTAAAAAAAAAGGTTCAAAATCCAGTGTGGGAGCAGTGAAGGACTTCTTTGTAGTCCAAATCCTTCAGCTGAACCCTCTGCCTGGGACACAGTCCAAACCACTCAGCAAAGAGGGAAGGAGACAGAGGCCTGACTGGGACCATGTCAGTGTGTCCTTGTCTCACTATTCCCCACACCACAAAGTAGCACAGCAAGCCAGGGAGAATCTTAGAAATCCATGTACCTGGCAACCACTCCTGCCATCCTTATTTCCCCAGCCTGCTTTCTTAAAACATCAGAATCTAAGGAAAAAAGAAAGAAGGCCCAGGGACTTAGGAATGGGTTTGACTCCCACCCCCATGTATTGCCACAGGGTAGGTTTAGCAGACTTGTCTGACCAGCCCAGTTCACTGTAGAAATGGGACTTTCTGGAAAAAACAAACAAACAAAAAAGTTAATGATTGGAATAAATCCTAGCTTGTTTTAACTTCTCCCTAAGGAAGGTGGGGTTGGTGAGTGGTTTAAATTCTCTGACTCTACCTCCCCTGCTTTGCTTCTCAATGACAGCGACAGAGCTGAAGGATGGAGAAACAGGATTCCTGCAGCCACCCTTCCTACGCCCATCACTCCCACCATCCCCAGAGGAAGCTGTGCAGCCAAAGCCTTCCTTCTCTTACCCTGGACTCCGAGCCTCTCTCCCGCAGTGAGCCATCCTGCAGGCTGCTGCGTGTGTGGGGATTAATGTTCCCAGCATGGCGGGTCAGTACTGTGTGCAAAGGCCAGCATTAATTGACAAATTAAAGCCAAGCAAACCTGGGCAGGTGAGAGGAAATCTCTGAGCTTGATCAAAAACATATTTCTGTTTCAGGTCTAAATAATGGGCTACAGGGAGGCACATCTGTAAATTATACAGGAAGCCTTCTTCAACAACTGATTCACCCTGACAGTTTTACTGGAGTATATGAAAATGAGTATTAAAGATGTGATCTGTAGGCTTCCTTCCAGGAATTCCAATCTGGTTTCAATAAAATGGGAACACTGATTGGAAGTGAAGTTGCCTTCCGGTTTTGCCTTTGGCTATTACGTGCTCATTCGTGAAATGACTGAATTCCACAACTACTTTTAATATTCACCTTTTGAGTTCATCTCCCGCACTGGACACATTGGAATGATTAAAATAGCATTGGCTCCCCACGCTGGGTGCTCTCTAATTTAAAACAGTCCAGGTGCTGAAGACAAATGAGTCCTCCTGGTAAGTCCATTCTTTCTTTGCATGAAGTTGCTTTGCAGCACATCGAGGGCAGAATATTAATAGTAAAAAAAAAATTAAATAAAATAATGCTGCTTGAGTAGATGCCTGAGGGAAAAGATTAAAGTTTGGTTGTGCAGGCAGAACTTATGCTTTGTGTGGGATTGTACTGGTTGCATTTCTTTCTGGGATTTTCTGCTTCAATGCTGTCCCTACAACTACAGTCACAGCCAGGCAGGCTCTGGCTTCCCCTAGAGTTGTCCTTCTCTTTGTCAGCCAAGTGCTTGAGCTGGCCATGGATTGACCTTTCCAGCAGGGAGGGGAAATTCTACCGAGTCACCTGCAAGAGGTTGCCTCTCTTCGGCTTCCCAGGTCTCCAGGGGCCCATTTTCAAGAGAGCACTGCAGGGTTGGAGAGCTTAAAGTGCTACTAAGAAAAGGAAAGATAATTGGCTGACTGCCCAACACATTCCCAACAAAGCCCATGTACACCCGACTCCAACCATTAGGCTAACAGGCCACAGGTGCATTTTCTAGGCAGCTTCTCTGAAGTTTATAAGAGAAGCTTGGTGAGTTATTTTTCTAGGGTTGCCAGAGAAGAATGAGGTGTTCTGCTTCTGTGCCAGATTTCTCCTAGCTGGGAGAAAAAAATTGGTGTGTCTTACACTGTGTCCCATCAAAAATGAACTTTCATTCAAAGCTACTAATGGGATTTTCAGTGGAAAAAAAATGGACCTAAACCCTTGGGATATTGGACACCAATGGGAACCATGCATTCAATTTAAAATGTTTGTGTGTGTGTGTGTGTTTGGGGGAGGGGGTTGCAAAAGTTGGCCTTTTTATGTGCAAAATTCACATTTAATTTTCTCTCATCTTTAAAATCATGAAAATAGCCCGCACATTTAATTTGATACGAAACTTTGTTGTATTTGTTTCTTTTCACCTGAGAATAATTTAGCAACCTATATTTTTGTTTTATGTCTAAAGATGTACCTGTTGAGTGGGCCTAAGAAAAATCTCATTTCTCAAAGTGATGGACAAAATATGCTTATGTGTTGGAACTAAAGACATTTTCTTTCCCTGGTCATGCAGTGCCCTCTCTGAGCTAGCCAAAACTATGTGATGATGAGCAGTGCCAGTGTTGACTGACATTACTGTGGGTATCTGCCTCTGATGGTGACCACCTAGTAAGTGGAGGTTGTGAGCACATTTATAGCCTCAAGTCCTGAATACTGGCTAAAACTAAAAGGCTCTGTGTTTGCTATTCCTAATATGGGTTACAGTGGCTATAGTAAGCACCATCATGTACACTGCCATAGCTATTAGCCACATGTGACTATGTAAATTGAAACCAATGGACATAAAATTAAAAATTCACTTCCTTGATCACGCTGGCAACGTTTCACATACTTAGCAGATGGTGAGTGGTTATCATATTGGAAAGCTCAGATACAGACCATTTCCATCATTGCAGAAAGTTCTATATGACCTTGCTGGGTTACATTTTTATCACGATCCCTAAGAAAATCAAGAAGAAGATGGGGTCTCTTTCCAAGCCAAATTTAATTGAAACTCTGGGCTGTGAGAATGGACCCATGAGCTGCTGACAACCTTTAATGAAAGTGGAAATTTCCCATGTGGGAACAAAGACTAACTCTGACCCAGGATATTTTGAAGATGAGCTTGGCTAATGATGGTTCTGCCAAAATACCTATGACTGATAGAAGCAGAATGGAATTCTGAACAGTTGCAATATCCCAAGTACTCAAGTACTCAAGTCACTGACATTAATAGTGTGGGAAAAATATTTCCCATTTTCTGCAATGTTATTTTTTATTTGGTAACTCTTAGATGTTTCTTGCTAAATGTGTTTGTGGCTTGCCTCTAGGAAAGTTCTCTGCAGGTTCTGAGCACACTGTGTCCTGGGAGTGGTGAGAGAGGTTACCAGCAAGAGTGTCCCATCCTTATTATAATATTTTATTTTTAGCAGGCTTCAATTTTTAATACATGGGCTTTGTAGAGAGGCTACTTTTTCCACACCAGAACTAGTACAAAGCAACAACATTTGACTCCTTGCTCATCCTAAAGCCCAGCAGACTTGATGCTTGGCAGAGTATCTAAATTCACCCTGTATGGCTCAAGTGAACTTTATTCTCTGTTTACCTATTTAAGAGGTTACACAGATACCAGCTTGGGAAACTCTTGGCTTTCAGAATGCATCCAGCCTAGCCAAGTCAAGCAACCAGCAAAAGAAAATGGACAGAAGTGATGTTGTGTGGGATGTGGATGTGGTCCCTGGCAGTGGCACAGATAGAAGGGGCCTGAGGCGGCAGACTCATGAGGGTAGAAACAATAGGGAAAGCCTGAGAAAGCAAAGGTTCCTTGACAGTTAATGCTTCGTTGTTGTTGTTATTATCTGATAGTTACTGAGTACCTGTCTTGTTCTCAGAAGTATGCTAGGTATCTCCTTATGTCTGTCACTTCCAATTATTACAAGAAGGCTTGTTGCGATGCTACCATCTCCAACATACAAATGAAGCAAAGGAAGCTGGTAGATTAAATAGAGACTCCTCAGTCACACAGTGCAGGAGCTGCCTAACTCAGACCTGAACCCAAATCTCCTTAAAGTCAAAGCTAAATCTTATGCAGTGGGAGCTATCTTCAAGGGTAGATTTGGCTGATGTAGGAATCCTTAGAGAGCTAGCATCTGGAGCCAATAT